>NC_058416.1:44757856-44837328 GCF_002201575.2 Neomonachus schauinslandi
TATTTATTTATTTATTTGACAGCGAGAGACACAGCGAGAGAGGGAACACAAGCAGGGGGAGTGGGAGAGGGAGAAGCAGGCTCTCCGCTGAGCAGGGAGCCCGATGCGGGGCTCGATCCCAGGACCCCGGGATCATGACCTGAGCCGAAGGCAGACGCTTAACGACTGAGCCACCCAGGCGCCCCGATTTTGTATGTTTTTAAGATGGAAGAGACCCAAACATGTTTACATGTTGATGGGAAGGAGTCCATAGAGAGCAAGAGGGATGGCAGGGTGGCAGGATCCAGAGGACGGGTGGAGTGACTGGCTTTGGGTTGTTTTATTAATACTTTTATGTACTTTTCTAAAATCCCTGACTGATACAGGTTAGGTGCTGTAGCCTTACCTCCCTCCCACAGCACTCACTCAGAGCCCCCTCCTCTGCCAGCCCCCCAGCGTGCTCCCTGGGGAGGCTGAATTCCTGGTCAGTCTAGGGTTCCAGCTCCCCACTTAAAGGGCAGTCCTCAATCACCCAGGGTCCTTCCCATTTAGGAGGAGAACATGCACACCCTTTATCCTTTGTATTTGAATGTGGAGTAATTGACAAAGCAGAGGATGGAATTCAGGATAGAGTCCCACTGTATTGAAAGAAAAGCTAGGTTAAGTAGCAACACTGTATGAAAATGTTTCTCAGACCAGGGAGACCACATAGGAGTTGCATTCTGAACAGCCAACTTGCTGGGTCTTGAGTTTCCTGGCATTCAGGTAGGCTCTGGTTTGCATCACTTTAACCCAATTGTAGGTATCCTGCAGGTAGGCAGAGAGAGACAATTTTTAGACTCCAGTCTGAGTGGGGCCTGAATAAAGTTAGATGCTCAAAGAAAAGGGCTTCTATTTGCTGGCTTTTTCTGGGGGAAAAAATTAGTTATTTACTGCAAGTATAATTTTTTAAACTTATTTTTTTCTTAATAACCTTTATTTTTTAGAGCAGTTTTGGCTTCCCAGCCAAATTAAGCGAAAAATGCAGAAAGTGCCCATACACACCCTGTGCGCCACAGTAGCGTAGCCTCCCCCACGGTCAACCTCCCTCCTATATCCCAGTGATACATTGTTACAGTTGATGACCCCCACATTGATACCTCCTTAGCACATCATTCTTGGTGCTGCCCATTCTGTGGGTTTTGACAAATGTACAAGGATGTGCACCCACCCTTGCAGTATCACACAGAGTAGTTTTCACTGCCCTAAAAATCCTGTGTGCTCCACCTGTTCATCTCTCCCTCCCCTCTATTTCTGTACTTGTTTGCTTGCAGTACTTTTCTTCCATGTAAACATACAAATTTGTTTTTCAAATTTCTCCTTTCTGAAGATCTTGATAGAACCCTAATCATAGCTTTGTTTTGGTTTGAGTGCTTGTACACAACAGAAAAATTCAGCCACTGACCTAGAATCATAACATTAAAGCAATAAGGCATCTAATTCCAGCTTTTTTCTTCTAAGTATCCCCTCCCGGCCCCCACCCACCCCCCCCCCCCCCCCCCCCATTTAAACTCTCTGTAGTTAACATTTCAACAGAAGCTTTTTTTTTTCTTTCCTTTGGGTGAGGGATGGAGGAGAAGGCAGACCCGCCCTTGACCCTTGCCTCCCAAATCCCTGCAGGGCAGTCAGCTGAGCTTGTGTTCTTTGTATTTGTATTTGGCCCCCTCCTGTGTGTTGCGGAGTAGATTTCTGTTCCTAAAGAGCCTAGAAGGGGAAGCTGTGGCTCTTAAAGGTACTAACAGCAGTGTTCTCAGCAGGGACTTGAAAAGAAAGACGGAGAAAGGTAGTTTGGGGATTAAGGGGTTAAATCATTAGCATTCTGGGCTCTGCTCTTTACTCATTGCTACTTTATACAGAAAATATGTTGCTTTGAAGCCTAGGGAAACTGGCAATTGTAAATTCTGCTGTGTGAAAGTTGTTTGGAAAGATCCCTAAACTTGCCCGGTGGATTAGATTGAAAAGACCAGTTCTGTAAAGGGCCGCCTGCCGCATGGGCTTTACCCCTGCATAGTGTTGTTCTCCATTATTACCAAGCTTTTATCCAGTATCTCCCGCTTTCCAGTGTCCTTCTGGATGCCTCGGAGGAGACAGGAGTAAAGCAAGCATCCCATTTCGGACTCTACCATACACTGTTGGCCCCAGGTGCTGTGTCTGCCCTGGAAATTGCTGCTGTCTCCCAGATGGACCAGGGCCCAGCCCTTCTGGAATTGACGATCCAGGGAGAATGAATGAGGGGCAAAACTGGGAAATAGTAACAGGAAATACTACATAGTAGTAAGTGTTTTACAGGAAATGGAAACATAGGGACATGGCAGGCGGTTTGGGAAAATGGGGCTGTGTATTAGATGTGGCATTCTGGAAAGAGGTCTCAGAGCATGCTGGACCCCCCCCCCCCGCCCCGCCCCAGGCCCGAGGGAAGAGCAGTCCAGACAGAGGGACTAGCTCGGGCAAAATCTTCAGTTTAACTCAGGGCTGCAAAGAAGGGAGTGAGGCAGACCAGTTGGTCGGACCTCCCCGAGGGCAGCGGGGAATTAGGGCACTGGCTCACCCTGGGGAATCATCTCCCAGAATTCAGCACCGGACCCGAAGCCGATTGCAGAGCGAACCAGACTGAGGATGTCGTTTAGAGTTTGTCTGAGGCCTCAAGCAGGTTCAGGACATTTCACCAGGGAGGCGGTGGTACTGGCAGGCCTGCCTCACCGGAGGGAGAGTTCCCCGCACTTGGCTCAGTGGCCGCGTGCCTAAGCGCCCGGGGCAGGTGGCTTCCCCTTAACCCCTTAGGCCTTCTGGGAGGTGCTTACTGCTAGAAAGAATTCCGTTACCAGAAATAAGCCAAGATTTTTTTTTGAAGATTAACTTTATTTATTTACTTACTGACTGACTCATTTCAGAGGGCGTGCGAGAGAGCATGCACACGCACACGGAGGAATAGAGGGAGAGGGTGGAGCAGACTCCACACTGAGTGTGAGCCCCCGTGGGGCTGGATCTCACCACCCTGAGATCATGACCTGAGCTGAGAGCGAGAGTCGGACGCTTGACCCACTGAGCCCCCCGGGCGCCCCCAGAAACAAGCCACTCTTTTAAAAGCTGTTATTCGGATAATCTGCCCTTTACTGGACTCATCAACAGAAGGCGCTGGAGACTGCTGGCTGGTACTGGCTGGGTTTTCTGGGAGAGAATTTAGGGAAATGAACCCTTGATATGTAGCATTCTTTCCAGAGGACCTTTTAGGGTGCAGTTTGCCAGGCGGTGAGATCAAGACATTGCCTCAGAAGAGGAGTAGAAGTTGTGGTTCCAACAAATAACCCTGGAAGGGCATATGTGGTTTTCGGCCTTTCGATTTCTTCTAATTTTTCTTCTTTTTGAGAGAGAGAGAGAAAGAGAGCTCACACGCAGGAGCTGGGGGGAGGTGGGGAAGGAAGAGGGAGGAAGGGAAGCCTAAGAAGCAGGTTCCACGCCCAGCTGGGAGCCCATCGCAGGGCTCAATCCCGTGACCCTGAGATCATGACCTAAGCCAGAATCAAGAGTTGGACGCCCAACCGACTGAGCCACCCAGGGGCTCCAGATGTTTTCTAATTTAAAAATGTTTTATGGGGGCGCCTGGGTGGCTCAGTTGGTTAAGCGACTGCCTTCGGCTCAGGTCATGATCCTGGAGTCCCTGGATCGAGTCCCGCATCGGGCTTCCTGCTTGGCAGGGAGTCTGCTTCTCCCTCTGACCCTCCCCTCTCTCATGTGCTCTCTCTCTCAAATAAATAAATAAACTCTTAAAAAAAAATAAATAAAAAAAATAAAAAATAAAAATAAAAATGTTTTATGATTTAACACGTACATGTTAAAAAAAATTGAATATACCATTAAAAGGGACCCTGCCTCTACTTCTGACTCCCAGTTCTTATCTTCCTCTCTAGAGATAACCACTGTTAAATTTTCTGATGAATTTCTATGGATTCAGACATTTAATATACATATTCAAATGTATTGCATGCATTCCATGTGAGTTTGGAAGGCAGAGTTTCCTTAAATGTTTGGATGTATGGTAGCTCCTCCGAGGTTTGGTAAGAATAGGACAACACAGAGAGGAGATGGAATATCCTGGGGCTAGGGATCTCTGAGCATGAGTGAACTGGGGGGCTTGCAAAGAGTACGAATCGTTGCTAAGGGAAAAAACAAAAATCATATGTACTATTAAATGGAGCTAATTCTGTCTATAAAGAGAATGCTTTGGAAATAAAATGGGACCTTGACTATTCTCATTTTGTATACTCTAGGGGAATCTTTTGGAGTCTTTTCTTCTCTCACTGAAGCCTGAAAGTGATTGGGTTGCTTGTGAGTGCCTTCATCTTGGCATCCCTGATAGACAGATGAGGCCACAAGTGAGGGTGGTCATGTGTGGTCCTAGGAGCTGTCCCCAGTCAGCAGGCAGCGGTGTCCCTCCCCATCCCCCCCCCCCGCAGCTGCAAAACAGGGAGTTTGTGCAGGTGACGTCCAGCATCCTACTCTAGTTATTAAGAGTGAGCACCTCACCTCTGGGTAGGTTCCTGGGTGCTCCTCCTGAATGGTCAGGTGGTCCCAGGACATTTGCATTAGGAGCCCTAGGTCACAGCTGAGAAGCTCCTTAGTTAGCACCCCCCTACCCCACCCCAGAGCCACTCCTGAACCAAATCTTCAGGGTGTTCCTGAACTGCAGATTGCAGTCTGTTCTCTGCTTGAAACCACTGGTACTGGCTGGGTTTTCTGATAAGTGTGTCCAGAACACAGTGGGACCTGGGAGTGGTTCTGAATGGAGCCAGCCAGTCTAGGCTTCAGTGAGAGAAGAAAAGACTCCAAAAGATTCCCCTAGAGTATACAAAATGAGAATAGTCAAGGTCCCATTTTATTTCCAAAGCATTCTCTTTATAGACAGAATTAGCTCCATTTAATAGTACATATGATTTTTGTTTTTTCCCTTAGCAATGATTTGTACTCTTTGCAAGCCCCCAAATTCACCTAAACCTTAATCCGTGCAACACAAATTGCATTTTCCAATCTGCTGGAAGCTTTTCTTAAATAAGCAGAGAATGATCAACAGACTAAAGGAAGCTCCCCACCACTATTTTCCAAACTCAAAAACTGTGTTGAACAGTAAGGTTTTTCACAAAACTTGCCTTAGGCTTATGATTTTTCTGATTTTAATGTCTTTTTTGTGGATAGTACCTAATTTAACCCTTGCAACAAACCTTTGAGAGAGTAAAACTTGGATTATTATCCATATTTTAGGATGAAACAGTTGAGTCTTGTAATAGGCAAATCCATGGCAGGTTCAAACAGAAAGTAAGTCATTGTACATGATTGACTTGCCCCAAATAAGTGAGAGGACAAACACAAGTCCTGCAATAATAGGTGTATAAAAACATGGGGCTTGGGGCACCTGGGTGGCACAGTCAGTCAAATGTCCAACTCTTGATTTCAGCTCGGGTCATGATCTCAGGGTTGAGGTTGAGCCCTGCTTCGGGCTCTGTGCTGGGTGTGGAGCCTGCTTAAGATTCTCTCCCCCCTCCCCCTCTGCCCCTCCTCCCTCTTGAAAAATAAAAATAAATAAAAATAAAAACATTGGGGTGCCTGGGTGGCTCGGTCGGTTAAGCCTCTGCCTTTGGCTCAGGTCATGATCTCAGGGTCCTGGGATCAAGCCCCGTGTCGGGCTCCCTGCTGAACAGGGAGTCTGCTTGAGTTTCTCTCACCCCTCTCTCTGCTCCTCCCCCCCACCCCCGCCACGGGCTCTCTCTCTCTTTCTAAATAAATCTTAAAAAAAAAAAAAAGATACAGATTATTTCCATCATTTTAGAAAGCTTCCTCCTTGTCCTTCCCACAATCACTACCCTTATCCTCAACTCTAGCCCATTGGCAGGTACTGGTCTGCTTCCTACCACTGTAGATTAGTTGTAATGTACCTTTGCTAGCATTTCATAGAAGTGAAATTAGGGGCGCCTGGATGGCTCAGTCGTTAAGTGTCTGCCTTCGGCTTGGGTCATGATCCCAGGGTCCTGGGATCGAGCCCCACATCGGGCCCCACATCGGGCTCCCTGCTTGGCGGGGAGCCTGCTTCTCCCTCTCCCTCTGACTACCACTCTGCCTACTTGTGCTCTCTCTCTGTCAAATAAATAAATAAAAATAAAATCTTTTTTAAAAAATGAAATTATATAGTAAATGTAGTCTTCTTTGCTGGCTTTTTTTGCTTGTGTTTGCTTTTAAAGTGAACCATTAATCCAAAGGAATCTAGTATAGAAGTTTTTAATATTATAAATCCAGCCCTTAAAATTCTGTAGCTAGATGGAGCACAATCATGTTAGATTTTTTTTAAAAAGAAAAAAACACGTATTTCCTTGCTAATATAATACCTATATTAGAGGAAGTTTTTTCATGTGGTTTTTTTTTTTTTTTTTTTTTAAGTCCTTGATTACTGCTACCTGGAGAATGGGTTTAGTTGAGGGAAGGTGAACTTTTGCCAAGATTAGAGCTCCAGCATTGGAGTATGCCTGTAATGGTGTTTTTAGTGAAGTGTTGCAGGTCATTGTAAAGATTAAATGAGATAGTGCATTTCAAGAGTTGAATGTGATTGGGGTCCAGCACACCAGAAGGTCCCCCAAAATGTTACCTGCTATTAGTGGACTCAAAGGCTAGAACCCCTGGATGATAATCCAGGCCCGAGCTCATCACCCTTCAGGGTCCGGGATGGTCCACCCTCCTCTAGGGAGGAGTGGGCCTGGCCAAGGGAGGAGTGGGGCTGGCCCCTTCCTTCACCCCCTCCCCAGCACACTGCCACAAAAGTGTAAGCTTTCCTCTGAACAGAAAAAGGTCCCCCATGAACAAATGTGAGCACTCTCCCAAAGGAGTTCAGTCTCCTCATTTTAAGGCAGGAGAAGGTTTAGCAACTTGGGGCAGCTGGCCTGTGCAGGAACACTCAAATCCAGCTCTCCATACTTCAGCCTTTGGGAAATTAAAACAAGGGAGACGCTAGCCCGACACTGAGATGTTTTAATGTCACACCAGTTCAAAGTGGGGACTGTTGTTATCCATCTCAATATTTAGGTCCAGCCAGGCTGGAGTAAATGTTGATTGGCATAAATTGAAAGTTAATTATCTTACAGTTTCTTGTTAGGGACATACTAAACATTTTAGAGCTAAAATAGGGAATTGGCTGACACCATCTTTCCGGCAGTTACTTTAATTTTTGGTGGTTTTGGTTCTCATTTGTCATTTTTTTCTCATCCCTTATCCTTCATATCACTTTTGAAATACGTGTGAATTAAGGTCAGTTAGCATCCACCCCAAACTCAATCTCCAAGTTATCTTCATATAAATCTTGAAGAGATAGTAATTTTATCCTAAGTGGCAATTAAAAAGCAAGAATTATATTTAATAACCTCCACGGGGGTACCTGAGGTCTTCTGTTTTGGAATCTTAACAAATGCTGTTTGTCATCAATAATTTAGGTGGGATATCATCTGACTTCCATTTAGTTTTACAAGGTGACACAGGACTCCAGGTGTCTCTCAGGAGACGGCAGGGAGAAAATAGCTGGGCACATACATGCACTGAAGCCATGCTTTCCAGACATTTCTCAGCTGTGGGCCCCCTCACCTTGAGCCTCAGTTTCCCCTTTGGGGGAAATAACCACAATCCTGTTCTTTTCCAGCCCTGAGTTCATTTGCTATTTGTTATCAAAATATTAATATGCAAATTCTGTTTTAGAGCTGCTAATTCAAATATGATCCTGTGTTATGGGATTAACAGTAATTTGGTTAAGTGTATTGTCAGATTTGACATGGAGGACATATGCCAATTAGAACAGATACAGTGAATAGGCTCCTGCTAGAGCTGTCTCATTACGACCGAACTGAATTGATTTTGATGCTTTCTTACAGATTTTTAAATTAAGAGGAATAAATGACAGCAGTTGGCTCCGAATATATAGACTTTTACATAGAACCACTATAGTCCCTCTCCACAATTATTTTTTACACTTCAACTATGCTAATTTCTTGCCATCTCCTATCTCCTTCTTATTATCATCCAACTAAATTACATTACTGCAACCGAATATAGCTTAATATAACTTTGGAGAGAGAAATGGTAATCACTGCTTAATTTGTTTAACATTTTAATTTCCATATACCAACTGTATGAAACAGGATATCAAGTACATTATTAGCAGATAAGATAATTCCAGTGATGGGATTTATTTTGAGTCTTCCAAGTCATCTTCTCCAACTATCATAGTCAGGCCAGGAAGCTAAGTGCAGTTTTTGTTGACTTCAGTTGATTTACCTTTTGGTCTAGCGTTTCCGCTAGAAGGCCAGCACATTTTCAAATGTAAAGATTTAGAATTCTTTTTACTTGTTTCCGCAAAAAAAAACAAAAAAACACTTTTCCAAGTAATCCTGGACTGACCTAGAAACAAGGAGTTAATATGTTAACATCACTCACAGACCAGAGTCTCATCTGGCTTATCTGTCATACTTCAGAGCTAAGGAAAGGGGGCGTGTTCTTTGTATCCGAGGGCACTTCTACTCACATGGGGCATTCTTTACACAGTAGCTCTCCAAGGCCATTGTCAGAGTCAGGAGTTTCTGGAGATAGGGGAAAAGCAGTACTTGTGAGATTCGACATCATTGTAAGGCAAATTTTCATTCACCAAGTGTCTTCATCAAGATAGATGTACTTCAAGAGGTTTGAGAAGTAAAAGGAATGACTGCTTTTTCTTGGTGGTTAGTGATATCAGAAGCTCCTCGATATATTATGTGTATCAGATCATGTGTATTATCTTTGCTAAGTTTCTGATTCTGGGTATTTGTGTAGCACTGCATACTGTGATGTATAAAGTAAGCTGGGATTTCACAGCAAGTTCAGAACCAGTGGGAAATAGAGAACGAATAAGAATGGTTAGATGAGCAGCTTATGTGTAGACCTGTATTTTGTAAGTATTCCTTAAAAATGATCAATTTAAAAAGAACAGTTGTCATTTGTAAAGTTTTTAAAACCATCATTAGAAATAATAGCTTACATATTGTTTTCGGTTATATTCCAGGAACTAGGTTAAGTGCTTTTCATTAACTTTCTACTTTTTATGTGAATTACGGATTTTTCACAATAATGATGAAAGATGGAGAAACTGAGGCACAGAGGGCTGAATCACACAGCAGGCGAGTGGCATCTCGAGGACTGAAGCCCGGCCCTCTAGTCCCAGAGCTCACGACTCTGTTCTGCCTCCGTATCCCACTGTTAAAGTGTTAGTGATATTTTTCTACGTAGAATTTATAAGGAGTACCTGTCAGTTCTTAAGATTATACTATAAAATGGTTTACTTCACTTAAAAACGGTATTGCTTCTATTACAGAATAAATGTCCACCTACATTATGCTTAACGCCTCTGTAGTCTCGGGGTCGGAATGACGTGTGGCTCCGTTGCTGTGCTCTGTTAATTGAGGCGTTCTAACCGGTCCAATGCCAGGTTCATTTTCTGTTTCCCCTTCTGCTCCTATTCTCTCTTCGAAAGTGGTTTCTAACACTTGGCACGCTTATTGGAGAGCAGAGAAAGAAGTCTGTGTGAAGGAAGGTGGAAGATGGGGGCGCTATGGTGTCCCCACCTTTTACATTCTCTTCTTGGAATTCAGTATTCCGTTCTTCAGCAGATGTTTATTTAGTGCCTACTGAATGCCGTGCTCTGTGCTGAGACTCGCATAGAGTGAGCAGAAGCCGGTTCTCATCCCGAGACCCTGCAGTCTGGTGGACTCCCAGGGGGGATTCCGAGCACATTTCATTTGCAGAAAGCGCTTCTCCCTGCATGGGACTTGCTGGCCTTTGACTGGCACGTCCTGGTCTGCCCCACCCCACCTGCCACCTTTCCCAGTCTGTCCCCCCGGAGCTGATCCAGAGTCAGCCAGCCCCACAGAACTGGGCGGCCACCTTCTTGACGTTTTGCGAACCTTGGCAAACACTGCCAACCCCTGAGTTTCCTCGGCAAGCCCGGAGCTGCCTCCGTTCCTCACGGCTGGGGCGGGCGGGGTAGGGGGTCCTGTGCAGTGTGACAGCATCAGCCTTCTGTATTGAGAAGTCTTACGCATTTATTTTATTTCCACAAAAGCCCTATCACCTCATTAGTGCTTCATGTTGCCTTGAGTAAAATTTGTGCCTACCAAAGCCATGAGATTGTGGGTTTTGTTTATTTTTTCTGTGAGGGATGGGAGGGGTAGGTAACAAATCAGAAAGTGTTTGAGGGCCACTGCCCCAAAGGAGAAAATCACTGAGGTCATTAACTGGAAGATCAGAGCACTCAGTTATAGACTTGCTTTATCATCATGAGTACTGTTCATTCCTTTTCTACTGTGTGCAAATTTTTTTTTTAAAAAGTATTTCATTAAGTACTATGGGGAGTTGATAGGAAAAATAGTGCTTACCCCCAATTTCATTCTGATTATATCTGTAGGCTTTCAGTTGATGCCCGTGATCCTCCACAGGATATATGGGTTAGAACCATTTATCCGTGAGCCCATATGTCAGTGAACTTTCTCCCCAGGTGAACGATCTACATGGTTCTCTAAAAATTAGGCTCCAGCCCCACAGTCTTCACAAGGAAGCAATACATAGAGGGATGCTTCAGATGTGTTACAGAGAAGAGCATAGCAAACTGCAAGACCTGGCGAACCCTTTAAACTCTCTTCCCAAACCTCCCTCACAGCTACCTACGTAGAGGGATCTAGTATCTAGTAAGATCCTAGTTGGAATAAACGAGGATAAACAAGACGGACAGGCATCAGAAACTGACCTCCTGAGTAGACAAGTAGACGTGTGGTTGGGAAATGAGGGAAAACCAGTCCCGTCCGGTCCAGTCCAATCCCCCCAGCACACAGGCTCTTCTTCTTGCTCCTTCTTCTTGTCTCTCCTGCACTTCTTTTCCATCACTTTCTTTTCCATCTCCCTCTCGCATCCCTGTCCCTTTCTCACTCGCTGCCCCCTTTTCTGTTCCTTTATATTCTCTTGTATCTCCTCGGCCTGTCTTCTGTCCCTGTCCTGCTTCTCTACCACTGACCGCTTTTCTTTCTAGACTGAACTGCATTTACCCACCTCACTCTGCCACCTCCGTGGTTGTCTGGGCATTCCATACTGTGTCTTGTGGTTAAATAAGCGTCTAATAAAATGAAGCTGGGGCTCTTAAGAATACCAAAGGCATTCTGCTGCATGGTTCCCTTCCCGCTGGTGGAAATGCTCAGTGCAGTGCCCATCTGCTGCCACAGGCAAAGGAAAGGCCTGTTTTCAGAGTCTGATCCAAGTCCTAGCGGGTCAGACGCTACCAGATTGCCCCAGACGGAGACGGCACATTTGGGACGAGAGAATGCAGGCTTAGCTCCCAGAATATTTCGCTTCTAAATTTTAAATCAGCTACTTTTTTTTTTTTTAAACCTTGGGCAATTCATCTAAACATTCCTGCCTCAGTTTTCCTTCTTTGCAGAAGACAGTATTGGCCTTACCCTCCTCCCTCTCTGGACCTTTTGGAAGGCTGTGAGTTATGATTGTTCATAAGGCCTTTGGAGTTCCACCATCTAGTAGGTAACTTCTGCGTATATATATAGGGCACTATGTAAATTCCAGGTATGATTTTTTTTTTTTTTCTAATGCGTTTCCATTTTTGTACCAAACTTTTCTTGCCAGTCAGGTTGATATTTAAAAAGTTGGTTTGTTGTTTTGTTTTTTGTTTTTTGTTTTTTGTTTTTTTACTCTTGTTGGTATTTATTTTAAGATACTTCTCCAAGAACACAGATGTCTCCGTTACAGTGTGAAAATTGTAAAGAATAGCTCATTGCGGTAAAGTAGCGAGGAGGATGACTGTTTGGCGGCTGTCTTTGCTGCTCATTCGCCTTCTTGCTAATCTGTGTTTTCCAATGCTATCTTCTCTCCCATCTGCTCCTAAGCAGGAGGTTTCATCAGCCGACGTCCCCTCAAAAATACCCTGAGACGCAAGGGCGCTGTGCTCATGTCAGGCCTGGTGGTTTGGCTGTGGGCGCTGTCGGGCCTCTTGGACCCCCAGTTGGCTGCTGGCAGACCCAGCATCAGCCACCTCCCGAGGAGCGGAGCCAGGGTGCCCCGCTGAGTCACCCCGGTTCCCACTAGCAGCTCAGACAGAATCATGAAACTCAGCACCCAGGTGACCCAGACATCCCCCAGAGAATCCGTGTACATCTTCTCAGGATAAAAATCCCACCCAGCACCAGATCTCACCCAGGAGAAGCATTTTCGGCAAACCGCTAGACCCCCGACGTGCCTGTCAGCGCCGCACACCACCTGTTGGTTCTGGTGTGTAAACACTGAGGCTGCTTCCCTCCATCGCCCCCATTTTTTTTTTTTTTAATCATCCAATGTCTTTTTGAAAAGTTGACACTGATACTTCCCATAAGAGTGTTACTTTATTAAAAAGCATCCATTTCATATGACTTAACACAATTTTTTTCTATTCCGTTAAGGGGCTCTCAAGCTGCTTTCAGACAGCTCTCATATTTTAGAACAATGCAAGATATAAATAGATAAACAGTACTCCCATTAAATGGTGCCAAGTAAAGAATCTCTGAAGTAGGCATTCTGTTCATTAAGCACCCTATTTTACTGACTGTTTCCTCCTGTTGGTGAAGGCAAATAAAAAACTAATGATTAAAATTGAATCTTCCAGGGGCACCTGGGTGGCTCAGTCGAGTGTCTGGCTTCGGCTCAGGTCATGATCTCAGGATCCTGGGATCGAGCCCCGTGATGGGCTCCCTGCTCAGTGGGGAGTCTGCTTCTCCTTCTACCCCTCCCTCCACCCCACCCCTGATCGAGTTCTCGCTTGCTCTCTCAAATAAATAAATAAAATCTTAAAAAAAAAATAAAATAATGAAATAAAATTTAATCTTCCTAATCAGCTAGAGAAAATGCTGTGACTGTGAAGGAACATCTCTGTGCTGGCTTCTTTCTTTTTTTCTTTTGCATTCATGCTTTTGGAATGCCTTTCATTTCACGGCCGGTTCTTGATTTCAAAAAAGATTGGGATTCCAATTCTGACCTCCTAAAATGCTAGTAGCTTCCTTAAGATATTTGAATCTCTGTGGCTGATATATTTTTTTAAATTACAGAATAGTAAAAACTCAGGACTGAAAAAAGCATTATAGACCATCTGGTCCAACGGCGTATATTCTCAGTGGGAAGACTGAAGTGACATGATGCGGCTTGCCAACGCCCCGGAACTCGGCAGTGACGGGCTCGGGCTGCAGCTTGAGCCGCTCCTTTGTCCCCTCCTCTGAAGAACACTGGGTTTAGAAACCGCAATCCGTGACAGTACTGTGAGACGTACTGCAGGAGTTCCCTCTTTTAAAAAATAATTGGGTCAGGGCACCTGGGTGGCTCAGATGGTTAAGAGTCTGCCTTCGGCTCAGGTCATGATCCCAGGGCCCTGGGATCGAGTCCCGCATTGGGCTCTCTGCTCCTTGGGAGCCTGCTTCTCCCTCTGCCTCTCTCTCTCTCTGTCTCTCATGAATAAATAAATAAAATCTTTAAAAAATAAAAAAATAAAAAAAAATAATTGGGTCAGAAGTTACTCTGATCCTTGTCACGTGGCACAGCTAAGCATAACATATGTGTTATTTAACAATAATGTCCTCTGGGTTTGAACAGCCAAGAGAAGTGCATGCCTCGCTGTCCCAAAGTATTGCTTGCCCTTAAAAGGATTTGCTTAAGAGTGTCAATAAGTAGTTCTCAGAGCATTTGTTATTTTTATTATTTTTTAAAGATTTTATTTATTTATTTATTTATTTGAAAGATAGAGCGAGGGACACCTGGGTGGCTCAGTGGGTTAAGCATCTGCCTTCGGCTCAGGTCATGATCCCAGGGTCCCGGGATCGAGCCCCGCATCAGACTCCCTGCTCGGCAGAAACTCTGCTTCTCCCTCTCCCTCTGTGCTTGCACACTCTCTTTCTCTCTCTCTCATATAAATAAATAAAATCTTAAAAAAAAATAAGTATTGAAAGATAGAGCAAGAGAGAGAAGGAGAGCGAGGGAGTACAAGCAGGGGGAGCGGCAGGCAGAGGGAGAGGGAGAAGCAGGCTCCCTGCTGAGCAGGGATCCTGATACGGAGCTCCATCCCAGGACCCCAAGATCATGACCTGAGCAGAAGGCAGATGCTCAAATGACTGAGCCACCCAGGTGCCCCTATTTTTTAAAGATTTATCCATTTATTTGAGAGAGAAAGAGCAAATGAGGGGAGGGGCAAAGGGAGAGAATCTCAAGTAGATTCCCCACTGAGCACAGAGCCCTACGCGGGGCTCAGTCTCAAGACGCATGAGATCATGACCTGAGCCAAAACCCAGAGTTGGACGTTTAACTGACTGAGCCACCTAGGCGCCCGCCCGCACCCAGTTTTCAGAGCATTTAAAGCATGATTTGATTTAAAATTTTTTTATTCACATGCAGATCTCTTGTCTTCGGGAACTCCCTGTGCATATGGCTAATTCCCAAAGAAGAATGTCAATTCCCTGAAAAATTCAATTCCACCTTGCCCAAGCCGTGCTCCAAATAGAATAGCCAGTCAACATTTTCTATACGAATGAACAAATGAGCAAATGAACTTTTTGAAACATCTGTTATGTAAGTTATAGTAGGCTAGTATATTTTGAAAGCTGTGTATTTTAATTTATTTTTTCGTGCACAAAGGGTAAGCAAATAGCCATCTAAGAATCTTAAGAGGAGGTTCCCAGAGATGCAATTAAGGTTCGAAGGAACACATTTAGCTTTTGACACTACTAGACAAGGAATTTTTATGACCACATCCAAGAAGTCAATAAGTCAAGTTTATTGTCTATTTAGACACAGATGTGTCCTGTGGTTAAGATCTAGGACTAGCAGTTAGAAGAGTAAATAAAATGCCAGTTCTCTGTGGTGGGCAAATACAGTGTCTGGGGGGCTGGGGGGAGGAGTCCACATGTTGGGCCAGCTGGCTTCTGCCTTCTGCATGACCACTGACCATCCTCCTAACCCTCCAGCCAGTTGTGTTCATTTCAAAACAGACCAAGTGGAAGAACGTGGATGGCGCAAGGTAAATCTGTCCCTTCTCTTGTGAAAGCCAGACTGTGGATAGCCTAGTAACGGAGAGTGGTAACCTTATCCTGGTACACAGTGGCTAGTGTGTAAAATATCGCCGTAAATTCATTACTAGATAATTATAGGCTAAGCCACTTGACCCCACAGTCAACTTCCTTCTTTGTGAAATGGTGATAATACTTAACATTGTGCAGACGTTTCTGATTTCAGACTAGAAGGCCTAATATGAGCATTAGATACAGTTTCACTGCCAACTGCTACTGATGTTTGCATTCTCCTTCCAAGAGAGCGCGTGCAGAACACCAACTTCTGGAAGCACGGGAGGTGTGCATGGACCACTTTTATCATCTTGCTTTTGCTGTGTTCTAGACCTGGGAATGGAGGGGACTGGGGGGAGGGTACAGATGACCAGATAGTTCCCAAGAGTGTGGAAACCATACGCTCCTGCCCCGTTTCTTTCAGGATCCAACTAAATAAATAGACTTCTGTGTCAGCTAAATATGAGCTTACCATGACCTGAGGCCCATGTAATTTTCTGTTCCGCACATTTCCTCCCCAGCAAGAAAATAAAGGGAAAGGAAGCATTATCCCAAACTTCAGTTCCATTTCTATATTTCTTCATTCAATTGTTTTTCAAAAATGTCAAAAAAAATAAGAATCCTGATTATGAAGGTAAAATATAGCAGCATGCCAAGAGTATGTACTAATTGATTTAATTGAATAATACATTTTTTCCTTTTTAAAAATAGCATCTTTTAAAATGTCAAGAGTAATAAATGTTTAACCTCGCAAAGCACAAGAGAATAAAAACAAAAACAAAATTTGCCCGTAACATCATCAGCCAGTCCTAACCCCTACTAATATTTTGATGTGTTTAATTCCGGGGTTTTTTATTGCATATACACATATCTTTGAAAAATAGCCTTTCCCTGTAGAACTGCTCCAGATCCTACTTTTCACTTTAATGCCTTTTTTTTTTTTTTAAGATTTTATTTATTTATTTGACAGAGAGAGACCCAGTGAGAGAGGGAACACAAGCAGGGGGAGTGGGAGAGGGAGAAGCAGGCTTCCCACGGAGCAGGGAGCCCGATCAGGGGCTCGATCCCAGGACCCTGGGACCATGACCGAGCTGAAGGCAGACGCTTAACGACTGAGCCACCCAGGCGCCCCTTTAATGCCATATTTTAATTAAAAAAAAAAAATTAGTAACATCCATAGTTGAGCTGTAGTGTGTCTTTTAAAATATTCTGTTTTAAGTACATTTAAAAATATCTAAGAGATCTAATTTTAAAAGTAATCCAACTATTTTTGCACAGCAGAATTCTATCAAAATGGTCACTTTTTTCAAGTTTACTTTCCTTTGCGGGGAAAAGAAGCGGGGGACATTTTGGCAAGTAGTTGTTCTTTTCATGGCCCCAGTTCGGTAATCTAATAAGGGAGCTTCTCAGATACATATTTCATTTGAAAAAGAAAGAAACAAAAAGGCAGGTTGAGGGCATGCACTGTGTGTCTGGCAGAGATCATGCCTTGAAATAGATAAACGTTAGTAGCCCCTCCTCTTGGCCCCAGCAAGGAGAGTAACATTTTGCTATTTCAGATTAGGAAGCAATTGCAGATTAATACAGTTGCTAGTCATTTTGAAACACCTTGGAAGCCTCCTATTTTTACTTTCTGGGTTTTTTTTTAATCTGTGAATTTTTTTTTTTTAATCTGAAAAGGAAAATCCGTATAATTCAAGCACCATTTCATTTTATGAACATACTGTAATGATTTCATTCTCTACTTCCTTTCATACACCTGTCCAAAGCACATAACTAGCATCTTGTTGTGTTCTGTCCTGTTTTCCTTTTTACTTACCTGTACCCTACCAGGTAATCCTTCTATCAGTGCAAAATGCAGTCTTTTTCACCCACGGGTCTTACCTCCTCAACTCTTTTAAAGTTCTCTGTAGTTCTCAGTAGGTCCATAGACGTCTCTTCTATACATCTGGTTTACTGATCTTTAGGTTTCATTTTTCATGTGCCAAAGAAAATAAACTTCCTTCATCCTTCTCTATGCCAAAGCATGGTATTGTATGCCTTCACAAACATGTCTCACCCGCTGCAGGCTTTATCTCTCTGTAGGGTGGGAAGATTCAATCCTGTCTTAGAGATGAGGAAACTGGAGTCTGATAGATTTGGAAACTTCACACAAAGGCTGAGCTCAAAGCAGGTCCAGATTCTCAAACAAGGGCTCTTTCTCCTGTACCTGTAGGGTGCCCTATGTAGGTAACTTTTCCAGCTATATAAAGTTTTGAAAGTTGTTTTACTTTAAGAACATGTTTTCCTTTACTAATTTTGGGCAGAAATCTTTCTTCAGTATATTATATACTTTCCAGTCTAAGCTAGTCTGGCGTTTGATTTGGGGATGATGTAATTTTGGATGATTTTTATAAGTAGATGTTGTCCTATGGGCTAGAAAACCAGTGACCACACCTGTTTTGGGGTTGTTTTTTTTTTAAGATTTTATTTATTTATTTGATACAGAGAGACAGCAAGAGAGGGAACACAAGCAGGGGGAGTGGGAGAGGGAGAAGCAGGCTTCCCGCGGAGCAGGGAGCCCGATGCGGGGCTCGATCCCAGGACCCTGAGATCATGACCTGAGCCAAAGGCAGATGCTTAACCGACCGAGCCACCCAGGCGCCCGACCACACCTGTTTTAAATGCATGGGTTAAGGGGCACCTGGGTGGCTCGGTCGGTTAAGCATCTGCCTTTGGCTCAGGTCATGATCTCAGGGTCCTGGGATCGAGCCCCGCATCGGGCTCCCTGCTCAGCGGGGAGTCTGCTTCGCCCTCTCCCACTGCCTCTGCCCACGACTCATGCTCTCTCTCTCTCTCTCTCAAATAAAATCTTTAAAAAAAATTTTTTTTAAATGCATGGATTAAGAGTTAAGTGGGTTCTATGAGTTTGAGGGGGGCTCCTATAATAAAGTGAATGGAAGATTTGATGTCAAATTTGGATGCTCAGAAGGCTTTGGGGCCTAATTCTCAGGTGTCCTCAGAGACCGGCAGAAACTGTCCTCTAAATAAGCTATATATGCAATACTCATTGATTTTAAGGCACTGCTGGGGCTTTTTTATTTTATTTATTTATTTAAACTCATGTGAAATTGTAAGATTTTTTTCTCTCTCTCTCTTCAGGGTCATTCTGCTATTTAGTTCAAGTCAGTAGAGACCACAGAGCTTGACACATGGTAGGAGCCCCAATTAAGTATTACTTGAATGAATGAAGAAGCAATGAGATATCTCGTAAAATACGTTGACATTATGGTTGGGAGTCTTGTTATACATTTAAGTAACTGTGGTCAGTAAAGTGATGTTTTTCTACAGGAACCGTTATTGTGAGTCCAATGGGAATGTGTCAGGTCTAAAATGACACTCCCAAGGCAACCACAGATTTCCATCCTAGCAACTAGCAGGGTCCATGCCTAAGATACTGTGATCACAGCTCGCATACCCTAAGTGGTTGGTTGGCTAAATAGAATTAATCAGAAAATAGAATTAATGGGAACACTGCAGTCTCTGGGAATTCCATATAGTATAGATGTTCCTTGAGTCTGTGTGTGTGTTATAAATACATATATTTTATTTTTATTTATTTTTAAAAGATTTTATTTATTTGACAGAGAGACACAGCGAGAGAGGGAACACAAGCAGGGGGAGTGGGAGAGGGAGAAGCAGGCTTCCCACAGAGCAGGGAGCCAGATGGCGGGGCTCAATCCCAGGACCCTGGGATCATGACCTGAGCGGAAGGCAGACACTTAATGACTGAGCCACCCAGGCACCCCTATAAATACATACATTTTAAACTGAGGTTGAAATTTGTGGAAAAGCTATGATTTGTATTAAATTGTTCTATTAAATGTTATGAATTACAATATCAAATAATATAGATAAGTATTTTACTATTGACATGCTTTTCTGGAAATATCCCCCAGAAACCTGTTTTTTTCCCCAGTGAAAGAGGTAATGTAGTCCAACTTGATAGTGAAATGTGACATAAGACAGGGGCATACCTTTTTAACAAATAAAGCCATTCAAACTTTCAGTTTAAACTTTAGCTCATTTGTTCTAGGCAGTGCCCCTGGGGCTCCTGTTTGAACAGCACTCAGCTAGGTTAGATTTAGAAGGCAAAATTTTCATTAGCTTCTTTTGAAAGATGCCTGAAGTCAAATCCCTTGAAGGACTCTCCTATGGAAAAATCATTGCTGCTCTGCTGGGTAGGTGAGGTGGATGATTAAGCTAAGGACTCCTCAGACTGAAAGCAGCCGAGAAATGGAAATTTTAAAGGTAAACTGATCAACAGGCCTGGAAAACCCATACAGGATAGAAATGGGAGAAAGAGGCATCTGAAATAACCTCTTTCATGTCAGAGTACTCTAGTCAGATTGATGCATCCTAGGAGAGGAAATAATAAACATCTTTTTAGCTTTTAAAAAAGGCAGCATTTCACAGAAATTTAGATGAGTATTTGAACAGTAAGGTGTTTTGATTGAAGTTTTTTCCAGGATTATTTTTGGTTTATTTTCTTTCTGAGTAGAACTTAGAGTAAAGTGAATAAAACTTTTTTCTTTTTTTAAAGATTTTATTTATTTATTTGAGAGAGAGAGAATGAGAGAGAGGGGGGAGGGTCAGAGGGAGAAACAGACCCCCTGCCTAGCAGGGAGCCCGATGCGGGACTCGATCCCGGGACTCCAGGATCATGACCTGAGCCGAAGGCAGTCGCTCAACCAACTGAGCCACCCAGGCGCCCAAAGTGAATAAATCTTAAGTGTCCACATGTGTACAACTGTGGGACCACCCAGAGCAACATTTAGAACTTGTCTAGCAGTCCAGAAGGCTCGTTCTTACTCCTGCCAGTCAGTATCCCCCCGCCCCCCCAACAGGTGACCAGTGTCCTGAGCTCTCTCTTCCCAGATTTATTTTCTGGTCTGTATCTTCATGTGAGTGGAATCATACGGAACATGCTCTTGTGTCTGGTGCCTTTTCTCTGTGCTCTTTCTGTGAGAGCCATAAATGTTGCATTTTCCTCACTGCATGGTATTAATTTCATTTATTTTCATAAAATCAGTCAAAAGGGAGAAATGGTGCTGTGAGGTCATAAGCTGTTTGTATTCACTTGTGAAGTAACTGTGCTTCTCCATTTAAATACGGCCAGGGGTGCCTTGTTGGCTCAGTCAGTAGGGGCATGTGACTGCATCTCGGGGTTGTAGGTTTGAGCCCCACGTTGGGTGTAGAGATTACTTAAAAATAAAATCTTTATTTTTTTAAAGATTTATTTATTTATTTATTTGACAGAGAGAGGGAACACGAGCAGGGGGAGTGGGAGAGGGAGAAGCAGGCTTCCCGCAGAGCAGGGAGCTTGATGCGGGGCTTGATCCCAGGACCCCGGGATCATTAGCTGAGCCAAAGATAGCCGCTTAACAACTCAGCCACCCAGGTGCCCCGAAAAAAATAAAATCTTCAAAAAAATACTTTATAAAATAAGTAAATAAAATAAACATAGTTGATAAGTTCAAGTCTGTCATGATTTGGGCTTCCATATATTAGGAACACTTCAAGCGGGGTTTACCGTGCTGTCCGATGGGACAGCCACTAGCCACACGTGGCTCTGTACGTTACAATTTAAATTAATTAAATTTAAATTTAAATTTCTGTTCTGCAGTTCCACTAGCCACACCTCAAATGCTCAAATAGTCACATGTTGCTAGTGTCCATCTTCCTGAAGGGAGCAGATCTCGAATGTTCCCATTGTTGTAGGAAGTCCTGTTCGGCAGCGCTGTTTAGAAAGGTGGCTGTTAGCCGTCTTCCTCTCCCCTTTCCCCCTCTGCAGACACAAGGATGTTGTGGTGAGTTTTATTTTTCCCACTTCAGTTAACAATTAATTCTGCGGTTCTCAGACCATCATCATCTTACAGGCTTCCTACATTGTCCCTCCAGACCGTGGGGGGAAAAAATAAGTGGGAGAATGCTCACAACATGCTGCACTTTTAATTTCTAGAAAGTACCATGTGCTCTCCAACTTTGGGGCCTTGGCAGTATTGCTTGAAACCCTCCTTCCAGCATCCCACTGTGTGGTGATTTCTCATCTATCAGATCTCAGCTTAGACTGGCTCCAGGAGACCTTCCCCATCCGTCCTCCCAGCCCCCAAGCCTGGGGTACGTGTCCCCTCAATTAGCTTTCATAGTGACCTGCGCGCCCCCCCCCCCCCACGCACCTGATAGCAGCTGCTTGTTTCTTGGTTTCCGTCTCCCACTGAACAATAAGCCCAGTAAGGGCAGGCACCGCCCTGTCACGTTCGCAGTTGGGTATCTGGTGCAGTGCCTGGCTCTTGGGAGAGGGTAGTGAATACTGTGGAAGGAGAGAGTAATGGGCTGCACAAGGAAGGGCCAGGAACCAAGTAGCTTCATGTCAGGGTTCCTGTCTCCCAGGTAGAGGGGTCTGTTCCGCAGGGGAGTTTCTCAGAGACAGCTTTCAGTCTGGGCATCTTACAGAATACACATCGGTACCCTGAGCTGTTCCTTCAGGAGTGAGGAGGGCACAACCGAGACATTTGCACCCTTCCTGGTTCAAGGGTTTGGTTTGCCTTTCGTCGGCAGTCACACTAAAAAGCCAAACTGAGAGGATGCTGGGGGAGCCATCGAAGGGAAAGGCCGATGGGGAAGTGGAGCTGCACATGGTCATAATACGGTAGAAAATTCTGCATCTGTCAGCGGGCAGCTGTTCTTGGCATCACAGGCCACGTGTCAGCACACCGGTGACCTCATGGGGAGGCAGCCGTGGCAAGAAAGGAAGCGTATCCTGTCAGGATAGGTACCTGAAACCCCAACTCAGACTAGCTTTAAAAATAAGGAACGTTGTTTTCCCGAGTAACAGGACATCTAGAGATCGGCTCGGAGTTGGTTGACTCGGTGTGTTGACAGTGTCACCGAGAACCTCGGTCCTTTCCAGCTCAGCTTGGCCACCCTGGGCACTGGCTTCCTCCTGAGGCTGGTAGGAAGATGGCTGCTGTGGTTACTGGCACCCCATCTGGAACCTCAGTGTCGAGAGAAAGAAGAGAAAGCCATTGTCGAGGAAGGGGTTTGCCAGAGTGTGTTATGATGGAGCATCTGGAGTAGACGCGGTAGATAACTGAGCATCCGTTATAAACACCAAGACCTCCCGGCCCCAAATATCCTCCCCCCATCCCAGCCTCTGGTTCTTCAAAGTTCTTTCAGTCTGCCTTAGACTTCAAAGTGCCTTAGAAGTGATCTAACAAACAGGACACGCACAGCCCAGGGAAGGCTCCCAGAATGGAGAAAGAGAGCGAAGGGGAGGAAGTCCAGGCAGCTCACCGAAGACCAGTTCCTGTCCTTGACAGTCCTGCCAGAGTCTGGCCTGAGCCCACCCATCGGGGAAACTCCCTCCTGGCCCTTAAGGGTTAATTCCCCTCCCCCGCCGCCCTGCTGCTGAAGAAACAGTGGCTTAATTTTAAAATTTAGCAATAGCCATTCATTCATGATTTACAATGTAAATGGTATATATTCTGGGAAATCTGGAATCCTTCAACTGATCAGTTATGCTTTAATTTTTTTCTCCTTCTATATAGACCTCGCAATATTGGGGCTGTGCTGAATGAGGTCACAGTCTAACTACAGTATTAACCCTGCAAGTCTGTTCATTTTCGCCTGAGCACCCTCAGGCGGGATCCAGAATGTGTCCAATTGAAAAACTATTACAGACCCTGCAGTGCTGTGATGGGATGAATTGTAACAGGGAGGGGGCCCGTAGTGTGTGTGTGGGGGGTGTCTTTCACCAGGTAGGAAGTATCTCTTAAAAGTAGAGGCTATGGGATTGCATTTTTTAAGGGAAGAATGTTGTTCTTTGTCACTGGAATTTTAAAGTGCTAACTTTGAATATTTTCATACCTTAACTGTTTTATATTTTCTACCAACCGTGTCTTTTTTAGTTTTCTTCCCCCATCCAATACCTCTTCAATATCGCTTCTCTGTGTGCTACAAACATCCGCTTATGTTTTTTTTAATACCCATTTTGCATTATTAAAAATACATAGGAACGTATAAAGAATAATACAGTAAACACCCATGAACCAACCACTCAATTTAAGAAATAAAACATGAACTCTTTTCCTACGACTGTTTCTGGGCCCTGTTTAATTCAGCATGGAGCAAAGCACAACACAGATGGTCAGCATTTTGTGTAAAGGCCCCATCCCACCCCATTCATGGTAGCTGCAGAGTTTCAGAAAGCGTGTGCATTCACAGTCTTGCCTGGACATGTGGTTAATGCTAAGTAGTCTAACAGTTGTGCCCCAGGTAACTCCTAAAGCTGTTTCAGATCATAAAATCTCTGATGTTTTGCAAATTTATATTTTATCGTGCTGGGTTTTATGCACAAAAACTAGATGACTTCCCCTTTATAATCTCCATCAAAGGCATTTTTCAAAATCCCTTTATTATGCCTTATCACTGGCTTTGCCACACATTGTTTGCATGTTTGAAAACAATTTCTGGCTAAATGATAAATCTGCGAGTATGGTGGCATTCATCTTGCAGAACTCAGACATAAATGCTATTTTAGCTTATTCCTCAATTGCAGGCTCTAAATATTTGACCCCTTCATTGAGTGCCAGAGACCTGACTTGACTTGTCTATGGTTTGGGCTCTTATTTAGAAGCAATCGACCGTGTTTGGATAGTGTTTGAAATATTTATATTGTCTCCATGGGAAGGATGTAATATTTTATTTCCTCAAGAGTACACTTCCTTCAGCATGTTCTCGTGGCCACCCTGTGATGTCCTCCGTCTGCTCTTCTGCTCATACCTCTGCCCGTAGGACTCTCCATCGGCACCTGCCCCATTGCTGCCCCAGGAGCTTGATCTCTGCGAGAAGTCTGGTGTAGACGAGAGCAGCTTGCTTGTGGCTTGCACACACACACTTACCACTGAAGGGTACAGTCTTTCCAAAGTGTCCCCAGATCCACAGTCTTACAGAGAGGGAGAGAGAGGTGGAGAACAAACGGGTAGAGTGTGTGTGGATTTTTTTTTTTTTTAATCTCTTGACTGATGAACTAGCTGTGCCTATTTACAAGGTTGCTTTGAGAATGTGTGCTGATGGCCAAGCTAGTCCTACCCTCTTTTTCCTGGTTTGAAAAATAGAAATCAAGGAAAACATTTTGCAGAACACAAGTGCTGAAAGGTCTGTATTTATCCCAACTGCCTAGCAATGAGTTTCCAACGAGAAGGATAAAGGATCCGTATTTTATTTAGACGTGGGTTGTTTCAAGCGTTGATTGTCTTTTTATTTGGAATGAGTGGTAGCTCTCCACGTGCCATTTACCAATTGTTAAATGCGAGAATTCATTAGTGAAATAAGCAGTCATAGAGCTCAGGATGATTGGAAATGAACATTAGTTCGGCTCCTTGATTCCGAGCATGGGAAGTTTTCCTTTTCTTTGTTACAGATTTTGTTTTCTCAATATTCATTACAACGAGAGCGAGAGCCTGCTGATGTGGGGAGATTTTATTGCCGAATGAATACCAACGCTAGTCGCTGGCTTATTCTTTATGATGCATGTGTTTTCTTTCTCTCCACTGAAAAAATGAAAACGTGTCTAAACTTGCTTATCTCTCTGTAGGACAGTCGACCCAATATGTCAAGACCTCTGATCACTAGATCTCCTGCATCTCCACTGAACAACCAAGGCATTCCTACTCCAGCACAGCTCACAAAATCCAACGCACCCGTCCACATTGATGTGGGCGGCCACATGTACACCAGCAGCCTGGCCACCCTCACCAAATACCCCGAATCAAGGTAATCCGAAAAAAAAGGAAAAGTCACGCTCGGAAGTGCATGTGTTTGATGCCCTAACTGTTTTTCCTTTCACCAGCACACCAGTAGCGTGGGGCCGGGGTTAGAACATGAGCGCCCGCCTACCGAGGCTGCTCTGGGATGTGGCTGTCAATCTCGGCCCAGTCAGGGCCTGACCCATAGCTTAGTGGGGTATGCATAGACCTGTCACACGGGATTGGAGTTTTACCCTGCCAAGATCTTCGCGTTTCTCAACGTAGTACAAACAGAAGGATGATTTCTACCTACCGTGGACTTTTCTTCTGTCCTCTTCTTCTAAAACACACATTCTTATCAGTTCTTAGAATTTTCTAGGAAATCATTTGGCCCACCAACTTGTGAACTAGAGAAAAAAAAAAAAGACTCTTATCAGTGAGTGGGGCAGTATATTTAGAACAGTATGCAAAAGTCCAGGAAGCCAAGATAGTCTTGCTTTAAAAAAAAAAAAAAAAGCGCAGTGGGATTTCTGAGCACCCAAGGCAGATAAGTAAATATAGAAAGTGTCTGAAGAGAGGAGAGTGGTTTACAAATAGGCATTACACACTTGATGCTTATGAGACACCCCCTCCCGTATGCCCTCCCACCCACTTCTAGAGGAGTTCTAAGGAAACGATTTGCTTTTTTATTGTTGCCGTGACACCCCTCCTGGCTTTGCTTGGATTTGGGGGCTATGCCCAGATCCTCTAAGGGATCTGATCTACACCTGCTCTGCTGGTGGGTAGAGGAGGAGGCAGGAGCTCATGTGAGCTAAAGTCAGGAAAAAGGGAGTTTCTCTGCTTGGTTTTGCTCATCTGAAATGGCAACACACCATTTGGGCTTTGGGAAGGCACCAACTGCTTTGATAAGAGCTTCTGACGGAGTGACAGATAGCAGGTAGCTTTACAGCCCAAGCAGATAGCACTGACATAAAAGTCACTGGCATCTTGATAATTGCATGAAGACCCGTTTTTTTGGTTGTGTTTTTTTATTCTCGCTCTACTGCCTGAGATTTTATGAAGGAAGGGGAAGGTTGAGAAGAAGAAAGAGGAAATATTTTCTCGATTTTTCAGATTCAATTCCTGCAATCAAAGTGAAATAATTTTTTAAAACACAAATGACTATTAATTCAATTAGCAAAAAACCATGTCTTTTTAAATGAAATGATGCTATCAGTTATTCGTTTTATTGAGTCCCTGCTTTCCCTGAGCGCATTGTAATAGGTGCTCCAAAGTCATGCTACGTGATGGCTGTATTTCCCAAGAATATCATGATAAAGCAATGTTCCTTTATTTTTTTTTTTAAGATTCTATTTATTTATTTGAGAGAGAGAATGAGAGACAGAGAGCAAGAGAGGGAAGAGGGTCAGAGGGAGAAGCAGACCCCCCGCCGAGCAGGGAGCCCGATGCGGGACTCGATCCCGGGACTCCAGGATCATGACCTGAGCCGAAGGCAGTCGCTTAACCAACTGAGCCACCCAGGCACCCAAAGCAATGTTCCTTTAAAAAGATACTTACTTCCATTCCTTCTAAGCTAATACCAACATCAACAAAAGAAAATCGCTGTGCCTCTTCAGATGAGCACTGAATTCTAGGCGGCAAGCCACAAAACTTACAGGAGTCAAAAAGCAAATCCTTAGCTGTAGCAAAATTCACCGATCTGATGGCCTTTTGCTTCAGTCGGATTTTTAAACTCTGATCCAGGAGGGAAGTTAATAATTACCCCATGTGCATATGACGGAAGTAGTAGGTTTTCTTGGAGTGCTCATTGCAGCTGGGTGGGTCTTCTTACGGACTAAAGCCCCGTGGGGGTTTTGGCTTCTGGGAAGCTCCCCTGTCTCACTTAGGCTGTGCAATGGTAGGAGGTAGAAATTCGTTGGAGACTCTGTTTATTCAGTTCCTCTCTCAAATAGTTTGCCACTTTTAAAGACCTCGAACAGTATCTCGTTGGGAGAGTCTTCCTCTGGCCACCTGTGCGTGGGTATTTCTAAGAGTCTGCTTTGGGTTCCTCATTATCCACACCCTGAGGCATGCATCGCATTCCGTGGTCTCAATACTCGGGATATCGGCACTGTCTCATATGGCAGCCACTGGCCACGTGCAACCATTGAGCACTTGGAATGTGGCTGGTCCAAATCAAAATGTCCTAGATTGTAAAGAATTATGACCCGCCCCCCAAAAAAGTAAAATATCTCAATAGTATTTTATTATTGATTTCATGTTGGAGTGAGAATATACTGACTTAAATAAAATGGGTCATGAAAATTAATTTTACCTGTTTCCTTTTACTCTTTTAATGTGGCTCCCAGAAAACCCCAAATTACATGCGTCTTGCTTTTTATTTCTATTGGACTGTACTGAACTATACACAAGATTTTTTGAAAATCTCATCAAACCTACTTCTCCCCCAACCTGATACTTCCGTGCATCGTAAGTTGAATTTCTCTTTCAACCAACTTAATTAGAAAAGATGAAATTGCTCATCTTCCTTTCCCGATCTTTCCCTACACTTCTTTGTCACCATTGGGCCACAGCATCATGGGAACAACATCAGAAATAATTTATGGTTCATTAGTCCCACGTTTGAATGCTGACTCTGCCATTTAGTAGTTGTTTGGCCAAGGACAGGTCCAATTTCTAAGCGCCTGTCTTCTCTCTTGTAAAATAGACATAGATATGTCTTCTTGCAAGGTTATTGAGAGGATTAAATGTAATTACAAAAAGCACTCCATGGCCCTGTGCCCAACACATACTATTGCCTTTATGCTTAATCTTCTGCCAAACCCAGCAATTGTTTCTTTTCAGACTGCCTTCCAAATACCAGATATATCCCATTCCTTCATTTCCTAGACCATGGAAACAGGCTCACTTTTGGATTCTTGCCTGAATTACTGTAGGCTCCAGGGACTCCTAGCCGGCACCTTCTGGTTCTTGATCTTGATGCCCCTACCTGTCCCAGAGCTGCTGAGCTATTCCAAGATCATCTTTATTGTCAGGGAGATATTTTTAAGCCTGTGTTAGACTCTGAAACAAGCCTTACAAACTGACTTGATGACGGTGGTTTAGATGTTGAACTGACCACTCAGCTCCCTCTTGGATTGTGTGTGTGTGTGTGTGTGTGTTGTAACTCACCCGATGTTCATTTCAAGGCAACAATCAGTTTAATGGGACCCATATATAAATGTTCATAGTCACAGATACAGGGAAGAAAGAGTTTCATGCTTTTCTTATACATGTCGGTTCCTCCTTCCAACTTCTGAGAAAATCTCTTTGGGGATGAATCCTAGGAGATTAGGTTGCCCCTGACCATGGAATTACAAATAGCTCCCACTCCAGTTCTCTAGTAATGGGTACTTGGAACCCTTCCCCCCCTGTGGGACCATTCTCAGCACACACTGGTTCTTCTCTCACTTGCCTTTCCCTTGGTGTAGCCTAGAGGGGAGGAGGGCTTTTTCCTTGGTTTTGTTTTCTAGGATTTCAAGGGGAGACTTGTAGTGTAAGAGTCCTAATTTGTTTGTAGTAAGGGATCGTAAAAGAAGTCATGTCTTTCTACAATTTCAAAGGTCCTACAAAGAGCCTTTATTCCATTTTGAAATATTTTAGGTGACTTTTTATTCTGTCTCTGTTTATCACCTTCTTGGCTAAAGACTACCCTTAGAACCCCAGAAAGTGGTACAAGGGACCACACAGCTAAACATTAGAAGCACCTGGGAAGCATTAAAAAGCCATGCACAGTCCTGCCCCAGACCAATAAAGTAGGAATCTCTGCAGTTTGCCCAAGAGATCCTGATTTTCACCATCTGGTTTTGAATGACACCAAGATGTATGGTCCCTCCAAGTGAATATAGGCTTCTTCCTCAATGAATGTTTCATGCTATATCGTAATGGCCATCCCACCAAAAGAAAATACCTCTTGATCTTTATTTCTTTGATTACCAAGGTTACCTGGTTCCACTGTGTGTGGGTATCCCCTGTGCTTTCTTTGGGTGGGGGAAGCTTGTAAGCCCTGAGTAGGGATTCAAGAAGCAAGCTGACTTGTACATTTTAAACAAGGTTCATCACTCACATTGTTACTCACATCCATTGTCAGGTGGTTTCTAGCTGAAGGGACTGACGGTTTCAGATTAACTGCAGTAGTGCATACGTCAGTGATGTGCTCTGTCTTACTGATGTTTTGTGTAAGATGCAAAACAGCTCTTCAGAGATGGTTTATGAGACCGAGGCTGATCCACACCACCTCAGGGATCAAGGAGATAGATCCCTTGCAGAGGAGCTGACAAGTCCCCGATTCTGGTTGCTATTCTGAATTGTAATCACCCAGTTCAGATCTGTAATAACTTTACATCAAGTAAGTAAAACGAAACAAAACCAAAGTCAAAAAAAGTATATCACCATCATGAAAAGATTTTTAATGGATTTACAAAGAAGATAGAGCATATTTTACTTGATGGTTTGCTAGCTTGATTGATAAGTTGTAAGTCTCCAGACGTGGGAGGTGGGCCACATCTGTACTCGTGCCCCGGGCCCTGCACGTTTTAACGACAGACTTGATTATATCTGATTTAAAAATCTAAGGCACCCATTATTAACATCATTGATAACAACAAAATCTAGGTATCTAAGTCATTTGTCATTAAGTAATTAAGATTAGTACCAAATGACACGGCCTCTTTAAAATCTCCCGCTGTTGCCACTGAAATATCTTTATAGCCACACATGCGTGTGTGATTTGAAAGCAGCATTCTGTGCAGGATGTCTGGGAGGCTCAGTCGGTTAAGTGTCCAACTCGATTTCAGCTCAGGTTTTGATCTCAGTGTCATGAGTTCAAGCCCAAATTGGGCTCCATGCTGGGCGCAGAGCCTTCTTAAAACGAAACAGAACACAACAAAAACATTCTGTGCTTTAAAAGAAGACACGAGTCTGAGTCCAGGTTAGGTCCATTTCATCCTTTACTATCGCCTCGAACAAAACCAGTATTAATAGCGGCTATATTGATGGTTATTCCGATGTGGGCTTTTGAAAACCGGAAAGTGGGCTGTTACTACTAATGAGTGAAACCTCTGGGGTGGTAATAAGGCAGGGGTCTTAACTAAAAGAGCCGGTCAGCCGGCGACCTAGAGGTGAAAGACAGGATCTCGTTACAGTCCCCTGAGCCATCCGATCTGACGACTTGACAGAGCTTTTGTGTATTTTAAACCCGGTACAGAAGTTAACTCCCACATAAGTAGATTATGCTAAATTGGTCTCTCCTAAATAGCAGCGGAGTTACTAAGCACACTGGCGTATGTAGGTAATTGCAAAACTCAAGGGACTGGGCTTTCCGCCTTGCAGTCAACACCCATGGCCACCCAAGGGGTGTGTGTATTTGGAGCTTTAGGACGGAGATGCCAAACGTGTGCCTTTGCCAGCAGAGAGCCGGCTCCTGGCGTGCTTCACTGTCGATGTGTGAGCCGGGAAGGCATGGTGCATGGGGAGCTGCCCTGGAAGGAAAGTTGGATGGGTGCACTCTTATGGGATTGGTGCACACACTCACAGGACGACTGAATGCTCATGTTTGGAGTTCCGTGTAATTGTGCGAGGCCAGACTCGGAGGTGTTCTGGAATCTTGTGTTAGGGCTGGGGATTCTGTGCTGTGACTCTGTGACTTCACTGTTCCAGTTTCCCAGGACAGGCCCTAGACACGGGTTCCGTCCTGGCATTGCGCAGGCCCGAATTTCATGATCCCAACAGAAATGCCAAAAAAAATAAATGCAACCTTCTTGCCACACAGTTCACTAAGCTCTCCTGCAGAATTATGGCAGGACACTGAATAGGGGGCTTTTTATTATAACCTACTCTTTAGATCAGCATGATTTATAATGCAGCGTCTCTGGGGGTGCCTGGGTGGCGCGATCGGTTAAGTGTCTGACTCTTGGTTTCAGCTAAGGTTGTGAGCTTGTGAGATCGAGCCTCTGTTAGGCTTCGTGCTCCATGTGGAGTCTGCTTAGGACTGTCCCTCTCCCGCTGTCCCTTCCCGCTGTGCGCTCTCTCTTTCTCTCAAATAAATAAGTCTTATAATGCAGTGTCTATCTCAAGTTAAAAAAAAAAATCACAGAACAGATTATTGGGGAAGTAGAAGTCATCCTGAGATGCAAACTCTCAGCACAGATGGAAGGAAGGAGCATATCCCTGCTGCTTTGAAAACGCCCATGGAAATGCATAAAATGAGGACAGTCTAACCTAATGGTGAACAGTTTTGATTGCTAAGATGGGTTGATCTGTTAAAAAAGAAAATTAGTTTATTGGGGGGGGGGTGGCGTTGAAAAGGAGGTAAAGCACCTGGCTAATGAGAAATGAAAGTTTCTCCAGGGTAATCGGGGCAATTTTCCTCTTCTCTGTCTCTTCTTGTCATCTTACAATATTGCTTTTCCAAAATTGCTCCTCAGTTATATAGGCAAAGAGCAAATGAAACCAGCTTCAAAAGACTTTTTTTTCCTAAATGATGAAACTGGATTTTCTCTTCCGTACGGAAAAGCCAGGAACTTACGCTACGCTACTGGTGGATTCAGGAAACTTCCCTTGGCACTTGGGAACAAAACAGACCTCGCTTTTATAGTAATCTAACTCATAAAGTTTTGTCTTAGAGCATACTTCGGAGAAAAATATAGCCGTGCTGTAGCGTGTCGTCTTCCCTGTGCTGTTCTTCCATCCACTGGGTGATTTCTTCTGTGCTCCCCAGGGGCCAGGGCGGATACTGGCCAGCAGAAGTCCTTGCTCCCCTGTGGTTTACATGGGGAAGCGGGGAGGGCAGACGATGAGTAAAGAGTCAGTAAATGGTATTTGAGTTAGGACCGAGTGAAGTAGTAAGAAGAATAACATACGGAATAAATACGCCCACTTTGGGATATAGTTTGCCCCCTGTATTAAGCTGAAAGATCATTTTATTCCTACATATTTGCACATCTAAATTTTCAAGGCAAAATCTAGTGGACGTGTTAGTGCAGATTTAGAAGCAGACTTTTGTCACTTCGGTGTAACACATCACCCCGATCTTGGCTCAGTTGCCTCTTCTGTTCTGTTATGCATCTCCTGCTACCTGATGTGTGGCACGTGCGTATGTTCACCCCTCGGCTCGGTGGGAAGGAGATGCAGAGTGAAGTCCACTCTCTGGGCCACGGATGTGGAAGAGCTCAAGGCTACGTCAGTTCAGATCACCTTGCTGGGGTACTGACCCTACAACTGTTCCTGATCCATTTTCTTTAATTTTGCATTTGGTCACGGAAGTGATCCTTGGTTTTGACCAAAATAGTTAAGAAAGAAAGAAAGAAACGTGGGCAGAAGCCCCTTGGTGGCCAGTAATGAAGCTGGTTCATGCCCTTGCCCGCTCCTGGCTTAGGCCAGGAAGAAGGTGAAGGCCACCGTGCCGCCCCGTTCCTCTCGATGGCAGAGCCGTGAGGGGGAAGAGCACTGGGTATCCAGCGTGAAGCGGCTCAGGGCCGGACTGTGGGTCGTATTCTTGATATTTCTGAACTTCTCCCTTGCCAGGAACTCCATCTCATTTTCAATAGAAACGCCATCCAGTCCCCGGAAACCTCTTTCTCACTCAGTCTCCATCGTGTATTCTTCATGCTATGCATTGCGCCTGCCACCGAGTGGACGTTCAAGAGCTGGCTGGATATATGAATGAGTTATCAGGTGAAATATTGTGCACAGAGGCTGGGTCCTCAAAACAGTGAAGGGCAAGTAACTGAGTAAAGGTGTTCAAAATAGTGAAGTTCCAAAGCCAGGCTGGGCTCATTATCTGTATTTCTCATCTAACGTGCACAGTGATCTTAGAGGCAGGGACTGTCATTTACCCCCGTGCACAGATAAAAACACTGCAACTCTGAGAGGTCAAGTGACTGAGCAGGAGTCCCACTCCCACTCCGCTACAGGCCATCTGTGGTTTCTTCTTCTATAGCTGTACTTTTCAACCCTGGGGGCAGGTGAGAATCTGCAGGAGCTCAAACAAGCCAACCAACCTGGCCCTCCCTGCAAAGATCCCGGTTTCATTGGTCTGGAGCAAGGCATGGGATATTCTCATGTTTCCCATGGCCAGCCACGTAATCCTTCTGACCACCTTCCAGAACTATGTTCTAAAGGTGGTCGTGAGCCTAGAGGGCAGGTCATCCACGATAAGTTCAAGCCACTTGATTCTTAAGGTGGCCTTCACCCATCTTTAGGTGCTAGGGTAACATGAGGACTTAATGGTAGGCCTCATCCCATCGGAGCGGCAAAGAAGTACCTGCTTTTTTCTTCAAGGCGGAGCCCAGAAAGGGATTTTCTAGTCTAGTTACCCGAAGGGAAAGAGTAAGAAGGGAATAAATCAACCCAGGCAACAACCCAGATACCAGTGAACCAGATGAACCAGATGAATGGAAGGGTGACACCTGTCTTCTGAATGTTTTCCTCCAACCGATACCTCCTCCCTAATCCCCGCACACCAGGGTCAAAAAATGCAGATTCCTGGGCCCTGCCCACCGTTCACGTGACCAGTAGTATGTCAGGATCTGAAGGGAGTCTGCAGTTTTCATCAGCATCAGGCGATGCACCCCGGCTCAGCGTTTGGGCACCAGGTGTGTAGAGGAGGGTGTGGAAGAGAAACGTGCCAGTGTCCCGGGCAGGGTGGGCACGGCAGTGGTGTGGCAGGAGATAGGTCGTTAAAGCGAGACTTTTCTTATTGATTCTGGCTTGATTTGGGACATTTGGGACAATAATACTGACGGTACTCCTTTTGCTATGTCATAAGGAATAGTGTCATTGAGCAATGCCAAGGTCATTTTTGCTCTGTTTTTCATTGTATTTTCATGTTTCCCCTCATGATACAAGAAAGTACTTTATAATAAAGTCTATGTTCTATTTACTTATTTGAAAAGTTAATTAGTAGGTAGTTCATAGAAGATTCTGGTAGTCTTTCGCAAAGTTAATATGTGAAAATATACTTCACTTTACTGTGTCTTAAGGACAGTTTCATTATAAGGGCTTAGAATTGACAATGTTATTTCACACAACCCAGCTTGTGGATCTCATGTGACTTTGGCTCCTCAAACCGTTTAGTTTCTTCAAGACAAAACAAAGCGTAGCTTCTGTCAGCCACATAACCGATTCTGGTCGAGTGCTTCCTTTGAGACCTACTTTATGGCAAACGAGGACCAACACTGAAACATTTTAGGTGAATTTCCAAAAGAGGAACTGCATTTTGGTCATTGGGGGGAGTTCTGTGGGCAGGAGTATTACACCCGACAGTGTTACTCTTGTGTCTGCCATTTACTGGATAGCCTCTTCCCAGGCTGCCATGATCCACTTCGTAGAGATGTGAAATCTCCTTCTATCAGAAAGGAAGACATGTGAAGTGTCTGTGCTGTGTGTCTTCGTGGCTGCAATAAAACAATGCAAGTTATACCCAGGCTGGGGGAGTCTTCTGTCTGAAGCCAATGCAGAAAATAAGCTTTTCCCCCCTTAAATTCCAAACAGAAGCATTTATTATTTAAAACCCAAACACATGATATTGTAATTGGCATTTGAATGTTGGGAATTTTAAACCAAAATAATAATAATAATAATAGTAAACCTCAGAAAGTCACACTGAAGGATCCCTGATGGGTCCACCGAGCACAGAAATGCCCTCTGCTGAAAGCTGAGGTATGTTCAAAGAAAAAGCGAGTCCACTACATCTGCCAGTTTGTTCTATTATCATTATAGAAGTAACCCATTAAAATGCCATTTCTTTTCAGTAAAATGCAGGATTTAAAGCTTCAACTAGATCGGTTATCCATATTCTGCCTCTGAAAGAGGACTCTCAGGATTCCCTGAAGATAGAAAGTAGCAACAATTCGGGGCGCCTGGGTGGCTCAGTCAGCTAAGTGTCCGACTTCGGCTCAGGTCATGATCTCGGGGGTCCTGGGATCGAGCCCCATGTCGGGCTCCGTGCCCAGCATGGATTCTGCTTGTCTCTCTCCCTCTGCCCCTCCCCCAGCTCATGCTCGCTCACTCTCGCTCTGTCTCTCTCAAATAAATAAAATCTTAAAAAAAAAAAAAAAGCAACAATTGGTCCTTAACGCAGCAGGCTGAAGGGGGGCATAATGCCTTGCATGGCAGGCTTCTGAGTGTGCCCAGGGTGGCCCTGGAGAAAGAAGGAAGGAAGGGGGGGGGGCGGGTATCGAGAAATCAGTTGTACTCTTACAACTGTATGCATGTCGTGTATTCATATTCCAAAGGCAAACACCCAGAAGCTCCAGTCTGGCGGCGATCCCATTTGCAAAAAAAAATGTTAAAGAAAAAAAAAATCCGCGTCTGGGTCCCCCAACAATATCAGCTGTTGCTGGACCATCTGAATCTCATCAAGATACAGTGTCACTGGAAATGACGCTGTCACTGGGTAATGGCTTCCTGCTGCTACGTAAATGCCCTGTGTCAGTTGGCTTAGTAATGACATTGCTGCTTATCTCTTTCGGTGGTAATGATTATTTTTACTTCTGTGCAGTTTTTTCTTACTGTGTTGCCATATTCAGAAGATAAATTACAACTGTGCGTACTAGCTAACCACCGCTTTGAAACAGTGGTGAACCTTGCCAGGCCCAGGGCTTCGTCACTGGAAGGTGGATCTGAGCACGCCCAAACTTGCTCTCGTGCTCTGAGCCCGATGTATTCCAGAACTCTGCCTGGCTTCAGTAGACTTGTCAAGGCCCCTGCCATCCCTCCAAAAATTGATTTTTTTTTAAGAAACAGTTTAGGAGGCCCCGAGGGCTTGAGAGCTTACCTAAAAAAAGTGAAAACTCCGTTAGTCTCCAAGCAATGCAAACAGTCAATAGCAAAGCAGAAAAGAAGGGTCTCTGAAGTGTATCCCACTGAGCCATAATCTGAGGGGCCCTAAGGAAGGTACTTCATCAACACATCACCATTTTGAGGACACACTGCGGAAGGAACAAGACACCACGAAGGGTGGGATTCAGAGAACATTGTCACACACATTCAGACGGACTGGAGTAAAGGCGGTACCAACCAACGAACCTAGGGAACCGTGTTGAATATGGATGAAGCTCTGGTCTTCACCATGGCTGCATGTCTGGGCCGGTTACAGACACCAAACAGTGACAGGACAGTTTATATTTCCAAGTGCACATTCTGTGGGGCTCTTGAAGAACCCATTTGTAATCCTTTATGTAGATGTTAGAAGTTAGCACAAGTACTTCTTTGTCCAATGAGCCCTGGCTTCCATGCGCCTCTCCCGGAGGACTTTCAAATGGAGCGGCAAGGATGAGAAGCAGTGGCATCCAGTGACGACTATAACTTGTCACCTTCTGTTTAATGATCATCTGAAAAGGAAGAGGAAAAAGAAGAAATTCTTGTTGTCAGCCGGGACGTTCACGTCTTTAAAGTTTTGCAGGTTAGGGCTTGGTTCTGCGTTTTGTTGGAAGGGACAGGGAGGAATACAGATAGCCAACACCCCACTGCTTAGCTGTCTAAGGACCGGCTTGGTGCCTCGGGGTAAATTCTTGAACTATGATAAACCCCAGCAGGGCGGAGATGGTTACACAAGACGCACACCTACAACAGCGCATTGTTGACCATGGTGTAGCCAAAGGCAGGATGCTGTCAGCTCCGAGTGCCTTGTTTCCCAACCACACACACCCGAGAATGTTGTCTTTGAATCATGAGGTGATAGAAACTTAGTGTTTTTCATATGTCGCTTTGACTTGGTGATTATTTAAATACTCTTGTGACATAAATTCAAAATCTTAGTCTTCTCAGAATAAAAGGCCCACCAGGCATGTTGTCCATCATGATTTGAATAAGCAATTGGAATTTTTTTAAAAAATGGCAGTATGGACATTTTACATGTTCTTTACAATGTTGATATACCTTTGAAGCTGAGTAGATGTGACTCTTGTCCAAATTGGCAGCCTTCTTTCCTTCTATAGGGGTGTAACTCACAGTCCTGAGGCTAGATCTCCTCCCTTTGGCTTTGTCTCTGAAAGCCTCGTTTCAGAACGCGCTTTCAAGCTTCCTAGTCACTCTGAAGTGAGGCAGGGACGGAGGAATTCAGTCATTTTCATTCATCCAACCACCTCACCTTACTCTTGAGCAGTTGAGCCATCCCTTGAATGGTGTCAGCCCTGGTGTGTGCGTGCGTGTGTGAGGAGCAGGGAAGGGGTACAAAGGAGTCAGGGTAGATTCACTTGCTTTCTTCCATACATCTTCTGTTAGGTTTTGAAAAAGCGTTTACCTCATTTTTAGGTAAATTGTATTTTTCTCGTCCTTTCTCTTTTTATTAAGCACCATGTTAAGTCTCTGGTTTTTCACTTATGGGTACTCAGCAGAATATTGAAGCACTTCATTGTACACCGTTGTTTTGCTGGCCCCATGACAAGCAGGCAAAAAATTGTTAAATTGGAAATAGAAACAGCTAGCTTCACCATAGTCCTCGCCTAGTGGCATATAATGAATACTATGCTTTTATTCGAAGTGACTACTATGACGTGTTGGGAGCCAGCTCCCATAGTCTGGAACAGTAAAACACCAGAGGAGATGGGGACAGGCTCCCTTCCACATGCTGTTGTCGCTGACAGTCTCAAAGAGAGAGTGGGGCCCCCAGGAGAGCACAATCCCAGGGGGCGGCACTGAGTCCAGTCGGTTCGTTAGAAGCCTGATGCACAGATAGACAAATCAGGAACGTGTCCTCATGCAGGAGAGCGCTTGTTCAGTCGTGAGGTCTGCTGATATTTCAGAAGCCCAGGAATAAGCCCAGTCACTCAGAAAAACAGATAAAAATCAATGGAACACATAGGGAAGAGTTTGCATGTGTAACAAGGAACTAGAAACAAGAAAACCAAAGTGGCACTTGCAAGGTGCATGAAAGCTGGTGGGAGGGGCCAGAGCAGGAAGGGGAAGGGGGCAGAATGTTCTGGGACGGATAGCCCACTGAGGGTTGGGGACAGCACAGAGCAAATGGGCTGGCCCTCATTCTACAGGAAGAAGAGCCTGCAGAGCTCAGAGGCCCTCGGTGAGTTATCTGATGGCTCTGGCCTCCGTCTCTCCATCAGTAAAGTCAAAATATTACTTTATGGAGTTGTTGTGAGGTGTGAATCCGATAACCCATAAAGTTTTTAACATTGTGTCTAACCAACTCAAAAAATGTTGGCTATTACAACATTTTTTCAGAGCTATTACTCTGAAGAGTAATTATTACTGTAAAGTGGAAAACATATTCTAGAGTTTTAAATCAAGAGAAAAAAGGAGTGTCAAAAATCCCTCCCAATACAGAACAGACTGTTGGGAGGAGGACGGGGTGGGCGATGGGGGCAGGCTCATGCCTGTGCAAGCTTGTCTGCCCAAATACAAACGACAGAAAACCTAAACAGAAACTGCTTGAGCCGAAAATACCCAAGTGGGCTCCCAAGGGAGGATATGATGATCTGATCCTGGACTGAGCTTAGAAAAATAGCTCTAGAAATCATTTTTAAGCAGGCATTTGCTCAAACCAGAGAACAGGATCAGGTGACTGTAAAGGTTTTCTTCCAGGATTTCATATACAGTCAGAATTCCGTTTTGGCATAGCCCACCATCGCCGAAGGACGAATATCTGTCAGCGTCTCCTGAGCCCGGGCCAGGTGGGCACAGTGGTCTGCCGAGGAGCGAGCACCAGGCAGTCAGGGAGCGGCTCCAAACTGTGGTCTGTGGTCCAGCTGCCTGAGTGTGAATTCTGGCCTCTGGGCTGAGAAGCTGGCCACGGCATCCCCGTAAAACGGGGCTGCTAGGATCCACCTAGTAGGCATTCTGTGAGCACTCAGTACTGTGTCCTGCACAGAGTGAATTCTCAGTAAATGTAGTTCTTTTCGGACATCCATTTATTCTCCTAAGAATTCTTCGGGCTAGGTATTATCCCATTTCTCAGCTGAAGACATCAAAACTCCATTGATTTGGTCTGAAAGATGGTAGAGTCAGGATTCAAACCCAGGTCTGTGAGTTTTAGGGCTGAATGTGCTGGGGGCTCCTAAAACACCCCAGAAAGCACTATGCCCAAGCTCTTGGGAATAACGGTGCCCTTACATGCTCCACTGGGCTCCACACTTTGAGAGAGATGCTCTTCACTTGCTCTGTTCCCACCATCATGTTCCTTCTTGCCTGAAATCCCTTTTCCAAGCCCCTGTGCCTTTCTCCTTATACCTCATGATCCCTAGGACCCTGCACAGACATTGCCTCCTGCAGGAAGCCTTCCCTGCCTGCCCTCGGCTAGCGAGGTCCCCCTCTGTCCTTCCTTGACTCCCAGTGGGACTGCATCATCCTCATTTTGAAAGGCCTGGCAGAGCACCAGGAACGTGGTAGGCACTCAATAAATGCAGAAATAAAAAGCCTACTTTCATAAATTCTGGTGGTTTAAAAAAAAATCATGTTAATTGTAATAATACATTTTTCATAGTTAACAGTCAATGTAACCCTCGGAATTAAAAAACAAAACAAAACTGTTCTAGTCAGAGTCCTGGGGGGCACTCATGAGATTCTTAGAGGATTAGCAGCCCCGAGTGGCCCCGAACTCCCCCTCTGCCAACAGTAGTCCCAGCAGTGATCAGTTCTCCAAAATGCCAAGTTCCAGAGTTGTTTTGCTCTCCTAGTTTTTCTTATATTTTAAACTTGCCTTTCCTTTCTCCCCTGGTTTCTTCAGTTCTATGCATCATTTAAGAAAATGACGCTGCCTCAGGGAACAGTACTGGAAACATAACTTCCCCATAAGTAGATACAATTTGTTTTGTTTGTTCCTACCAAGAAGGTATTTTCTCCCTTCTCTTAAATTACTTCTGTCCATTTCTATAACAAGCTCTGAATTAATTTGTATCTGTGTTCATGAAACATAGAGGAAATTTCCCACGTGTGGGAACTATAAAGAACTCTTCCTAGAATTGTTCTAACAGTTATAACACTTGAAGCATATGAAACACTATTTATGATAATTCAGGCTTCTCAAACAGTAAGTGGACTGGTGATTTCTTTCTTTTTAAACATTATAATCATACCAGCATTCCCCCCCTCTTTTTTTTTAAAGAAAAACTTTTTTATTATGGACATTTAGAAATATACGCAAAGAGAGAGAGACTACAATATTGAACTCCCAAGGGTCTAAATTTCAGGTATCAGTCTAGCACGTCTCTTCCCTTCCACCACTGTTCCCTCCTTTCCCATCTGAGCAGAAAAGGGGAAGAGGCACCCCCTGGTTGCAAGACTGCCTCCTCTCTCCATGTCTGCTATCCTGAGTCTGGTTTCACCTGCAGTGACAGCTGTCCACACACCTCTCACACGTGGGCACACCCCTGCACACTCACGTTTGCGCGGGCACAAACATGCCCACCTTCACCCAGCTCTGTACCCCATGTGCTTTCTTACTCAAGTTTCAAATATTAGGACAGAAACTCGGTTGGGAATGTAACTTGGAGCAGTAGACATCACTTCCTAACATAACAGACCAACTTGGAATAGTAGACCTAAAGAAGTATGAAGGCCCAAGTGCTTCTGAAAACAAAATTATTCATAGAAAAGTCCTCTTCAAATGGGATTTTTAAAAAAGTAATGTCCTAATTGGGGGGCTAATGGCAGATTGTTTTTCTGTTCTGCTGCTTCTGTGTCCTCTACACTTTTCCAGTTTTCAACAATGAGTAGGTCTCGCTTTTATAATTTAAAAATAGCCCCCAGATGCTAAGAGGAGTAATTGGTCAGTTGCCTCTTATTCTCTTACGCAGCAAAATAAATATGGACCAGACACTAAATGAGATCTTTTCCTTGTGTCCAAACCGTATTTTCCTTGGCTTGGAAGCCCAGGAGTAGAGAAAAAGGCCTTTCTTGGCAAAGGGAGGCCAAGTGGGTGACACAGCCCAGCCACCACTCTCCTGCCCTTTACCCCTTGGTCTGTCTTTGGCACTTTGTTCTCAGCCCTGGGCAGGGTCTTCTCCACCCTTCCTGAGCCAGTGGATCCCGTGCCACTGCAGATGAACGCTTCTCTTATTGCCTCTCTCACTGTGTAATTACCATGTGCCTTCTGGCGCTGGAGAATAGAAAGGATTAACCCCGCTTGCCTCTGGAAAAGCGGGGCCCGGTATCATATTACACGCCATGGTGCTTGATGTGACGTGGTGTTCACCAGGTGGCAGGAGGAGGATGGGGTGTGTGGAGCCTTGGAAGCGTTGGAAATCTCTCCTTAGCTGTAAAGTGACCAGTCCCACAGGGGTGTGTCAGAATTAAATGTAGGGTCACAGCACATAAGGGAACATAAGGGCTGCAAGGTAAATGGAGTTGGAACCTCATGTGTCATTCCTCTCCCCAGAAATTGTCATTGTCCTAAGAATGCTCACTTTCCCATCCCATCTTATGCCCCTTCACGTTGTACCAACAGTTTGGAAGTTACCTCTGAAGTCTTGGAGTGTTTTGATTGGATTCCATTGAGTTTAGGGTACCTACTCAGTGTGCCTACACCCAGCCCCTGAGCCTCAACTTTTTGTTTCATACTAAATAGTTTCTCTACAAAGTTGATAATCACCAAATTTTCTTGGGATAACATGCAACGTTAGCAAACTCCACTGAAATATAACAATTGTGCATTCCTCAAGGAAAGTTGTTGAGTTGTCATTTTCTTTGTTTGTTTGAAATTGCACATGAAAAGGCATTATAAATTACTGGTTAAGGACACAGGCTTTAGAATCAGACCCAGGTTGTAACTTAAGCCAAGTGACAACCCATTCTGGGCTTCAGATTCCTCATCTGTGAAATGAGAATAATATGGCCACCTCATAGGATCATTGTAAAACCAAATGAGATAAAGCCCATAAAACAGCCAGCTCACTCTTGGCACATAATACAGTTCAATAAATAGTAACTAGCATTAAAGCAGTTGGCCTCCACGGGCTTGAATGTGACCTCTGCCCGTTACCCCAGGGACAGCGTGGTGCATTCAGAGCCAGCTCTGTGTCTAGCCAGCTGGGCATCCTTGAGCATTACGTATTTGGGACTCGTTTCTCCATTTGTAAAATGGGACGTTGATCTAGGTCATCCTGGAGATCTTCCCTTCCAAAAGGCTGGAAGTGGCTGACTATTTAGGAAGAGGTGCTGTGACAGTTCGAAGGGACAGAATGATTAACTGAAAACCTCTCAAGTCCGTGATGTTGACTTGTTGTTCTTTGGTCTATGCTCATCCTCCTTCGCACTGGTTCTCAACTCAGCTGTTCATCAGACTAATTTGGAGAGATGCCTGGGCCCCAACCCTAAGCAGTAATTACATCATAATATCTGGCACTATTTTTTAAAAGCCCCTCCAGTGATTCAGTGTGCCACCAGGGTTAAGGACCACTGCTGTATGCAAATAACACAGTCAAAAGCAAGGCAGAGGAGAAAGGATGTGGCTAAGCCACAAACTGCATCTTTGAGGAGATGTGATTTCAGATTGGTGTTTCATTCAGTCTCACTTCTAAATTTGCTCTTTTCCTTAACATCATTGGAGAGCATAGCCTGACATCAGCCCCCATCGGCCTCGAAACTGAATCCAGACTCCTTGACCTCGCTTATACAGCTTTTCATGATCTGACTCTGCTGCTCCAGCCTCATTTTTCAGGTGGCCTGCCTCTGCCCCAGTAGGGAGTAATCACATGCCAGGTTTCTTCTAGCTTCAAGCCTTTCTATCTCTCCTACCCCTCTCCTTTCTTACCTGACCTTCCCTGCCGCCCTGGTACTTGGCCAACTTCTGCTTGTCCTTCAGGTCTCCACTGAACTTTCTCTTTCTTCCAGGCCTCCCCAGAGTTGAGTGAGGTGCACCTCCTGTGTACTCCCATAACCCACTCTGCACACCCAGTGACACACTGCACTTGATCTGCATTCCCAACCCCAGAGACTGTTAAATTCCACGAAAGCAAGGAATGTGTGGTTGACTTACCACAGCGTTCCCTGAAAATTTCACATGGTCAAGATCATTGAATATGGGTAAATAATTGAATGACTGCACAATAAAAGGAAATTCTTAAAGAACCGAGTCACAGTAAATTAAAGAAACCAGATCCTATGAATGAATGCACAAGAAAAAAATAAATTCTTAATGACGGAGTCACACTAAGCCAGGTATATCGGGCCCTATCCCTATCCCTATCCTCTCTTTCATTTAAGACCATTCTTTAACACCAGAGAGAGGAGGAGCCATAGTGGGGAACCAGACTTACTTTCCACAAGAAGGAGCTTAATTTCCTTGGAGACTTGATCCTGCATTATTTGTTCCATAAACAATAATCAACAGTGTTAATATTAAAAAGCAAGAGAAATATATTTCAGTATCTTTTAATGCATATTTTTAGTGAACCTTTATATTCGTACTAGTTAGTGAAATATTTACAGATAAAATGACAGGATGTTTAGGGTTTACTATAAAAATTCCACTGGGGAGAGGGAGCAATAGAGGTATGGGTGAAACAAGCTTGGCCAAGGGTTGACAGCTTTTGAAGCTGGATGGACACATGGGGGTTCATTATATAATTTTCCCTACTTTGGCATAAGTTTGAAATTGTCCAAAACAAAATGTTAAAAAATAAATGTTAAAAAAAAAAAAATACAATCGTGGGAGGACTTTTTTCTCAGCATTGCTGTTTGGTTCAATGAGTGTCAAAAACAAAACAAAATTTTAAAAAACCCACCAAAAACCAAGGCGGCCGGCCATACATTATCCGGAGCCAGCTTGGTCTTGGTCAGTTGGAAAACAGGAATGTTCTCCAAGGTTAGTAAACTGTAATCAGTTCCATGTAGTTTTCAGGCACCAGAGTTTACAAATCACTGCAGTTTGATTTGTAACTCCATTCATATGTCCACAAGAAATACAGCCCTTGCCGATGTTCCCCCCTATTCGCTTAGCCAAACAATGCTTTTCCAGGGCACTTGCAAAACAGGCCCCAGGACGCCATTTTACGATCATTGGCACCGCCCTGTCCCTCCGCGTTGTTTTCACAGCTCAGAACGTGCTTCCTTTTAAAGTTAGAAAAAACCAGCAGCATAACGGTGCCCTTTACTGCTCCTAACATTTGGTGTCTCAGATACGGGGCCGCCTCCTTGTCGGGGAGGCCCTGCGCCCCGGACGGTCAGGTGCCGTGGCGAGGCCCGCGGGCCCGTCCTTCCCAAGCCTGGCCCGTCCCTCCACAGCGCTTTCGCCCCTCAGCTGCCGCCCAGACCACACGGCTGGTGCCACCATCCTCGGGCCTCTCCCTTCGCTCCTCCTCGTCCTCCGTGCAGAGCGTCCCGGGGCGGCGGGCCCCGCGCTGGGTTCTGCGCCTCGCTGGGGCTCCTCAGCCGTGCGGTGGGCGCCAGCCCTCCCTCCTCAGCTCCCGCCCTCTTTCGGCCTGAGTGATTCCGACTGGAGACCCAGCTTGCCCCGGTGCATCCCGCAGCCGCCTCGCTGGCCTACGCCGGGCCTCCTTTCACCTTGGCCCCCAGCTCGTCCCTTTGCGCCTCCCATTTCGGCCTCGTGCCTTGCGCAGGTGCTTCTCGTTGCAACTAGGCCCACTTCCCTGTCTGTGCCAGAAGGGGGTGGGGGGGAGGGATGGGTATGTTTCCACCCTAAAAGCCTTTTAAATGGCGCATCTCTCCTACGTCACTAAGGTCTCTAACAAACACTTCAACCCAGATTGTTCCTTTGGCCCCTACATCCTGTTCCTTAGAGGACCTGCTGTCTTCTGAGATGTGCTTTCATAGAAATCTTTGTTTGCTAGTTTGGGATACCTTCTCTTGCTGTGCTCTTTCTGAGCGTGCCATGATTGATTTTCTCATCAACCCAGAGAAGAGGGGCAATTTTATAAAAGAAAGAGACATTTTATTTTTTTTAAGATGTTATTTATTTGCGAGAGAGAGATCACGAGCAGAGGGAGAAGCAGGCTCCCCGCTGGGCAGGGAGCCCGATGGGGGACCCAGGACGAGGAAGGCAAGAGGCTTAGCCGACTGAGCCACCCAGGCGCCCAGAACCAGACATTTTATAAGCGAAATGGAGATACAGAGAAGTCAATTCCCCCCAGATTACAGCTAGGAAAGGGCCGAGCCAAGCTGCCCTCACCACTCAGTCACTCCTTTACTCGTTGACTCCACAGAGATTTACTAATCACTCATGCTGTGCCAGAGTACATCCAGGTCTAGATTTTGAAAATGAGCTTCCAAGAAAATAAGCATAGGATTTATTTAAGAATAAAATATTTACTTTGCATCTCTTGACTAAAGTGACTTGCAGTCACTGATACTAATATATTACAGGCCACAAAAATAATTCATATACATGCTTGGATTTCATTGCAAAGCTCTTGCTAAACAAACAGAAGATAGAAAGTACAAACTCTAGACCAAAAGCTTTCCTTCGATAGTGGTAATTCTTTTCATTCCATTCGTTGTAGGGAGGCCCCTTTACGATCAAACAGACTGCACAAATCCCTCAATGCTACTTAACTAGTTGGGCAAGTTACTCATCATTTTGAGCCTATTTCTTCATCTTTAAAAGGAGGATAATGGATCCTTTACATCCATGAAGTGCTAAGGCTTGTGCATGCTATCTGGACAGCACTTAATAAATAGAACTCCCTTTTCTTCCCCTGTCAACCGTAAATTTATCATGTTAACAATGAAGAGTAAAATGTCTTAGTAATAAGCACACAAGTCTCGTCCTTTCCCACCCGACACCAAACTGTCCTGGAAACACTATAAGTAAGTGACTAAGTGTGTTTTAGTTTCACTGCCTCTTTCTGTAGCCTGTTTGATTGATGTGTTAATGGGGAACGAATGACAAGGTTGCATGCAGTGAAGGAGTCCTAGGGTGGTTGGGAGCCACACCCTGGATAAAATTGTGGAAGGAAGGAATTGTGAATCACCCTCCATTCATGGAAAGTTGGACAAAAACATCAGCTGAGAAAAATATATTGAGTTTTAGAAATATGACCTGACTGTAATTAGTTGCTTTCATCTTTGCACTTACTACCTTCAGGTAGGATGTGAGTTTTCTAATTATCTTTAAAAGATTTTTATTGAAACAAATTCCCAAGCTTTTCTTTTGGGGGAAGGAGGGAAAGCGGCTTCTCTATTTGTCTGTTGTATTTTAGGAGGGGTGAAAGTATTGACTTACCATTACCTCTGTCACATTTCAACATATGATTTCAAAATTGACTTCAAAGCAATAAAATGATGTTCCAAATCAGAGATAGATGATACGAGTTTTTCCAAAAAAGCTTTTCATGAAAAAATAGAGCCATTTGCCTACCTACACTGTTAATGAAAAGTGCAATGCACCTCTTGGGTCAAGGAAGTGATTTCTAGTATGTAAATTCTATTTTCTGACATAGGATATTTGTCATTAGCCAGCTGTGTACTTGTTTATGGTACAGATGTGACCACTGTGTATTAACTGAATATATACTGAAGTATGTAGGTTCAGCCATCCTTAAAGGGATAAATGATAATGAATGGATGCAGAATGCTTTAACTGTACTACACTGCTCAAATGTTAACTCTATAATGGGAAAAACGTAACGTGGATTCCTGTTTTAAAAAAATTACCTGTAGCCTCTCGTGTTCTAGTACTAGGTCATATTTTTGGCGTGGTCAAATATTTATTTTTTATAATGATGCCTGGCTGTGACAAATGATTTCTGCTGAGACCTAAGAAACTAGACTGTATATTGTTAATGGAAAACATATTCTCCTAGACTAGTGATATTTTCAATGATTCCTTTCTATAATTAAATGTAGATGTTAGCATATAGGCATTGCTTTATTTTTGGAAAGTTTGTGATTCATGGGTGGGGAGAGCTCAGAAAACAGATTTCTTAAAAACGAAATTGCTTTCTCTGTAGAATCTGTTTAAAAGACACTTTGGAGCAATAACATTTTTTTTTTTTTTTAAGTAGCAGAGAAGGTGGTTTTAAGTAACCCAGGGGAAAGACATGCTTTTCCATCACAGTGACAGCACTTAGCCGTAATCACCATGTCAGGGACATTTTCTTTACAGGTACCAGACAGTGAATAAAAGGATTTACTTGAGAAAGCCTGAGACTATTTTGATTTGTCTGGTCCTGAAATATTTATCAAGCTAGGACCAGTACTTCTCAGAGAAGCGTAACTATGGACCGGGTGATATTTCCTGACTGCCATCTTTGAACCTGCTACCTTTGACAGTGACCCAAAGCGGTAGCTCTTAGTTTTAGCGGCCAAACAATCGATTCTAATTGTTTTCACTGTTCCCTCTTTTCTATCACAGAATCGGAAGACTTTTTGATGGTACAGAGCCCATTGTTTTGGACAGTCTCAAACAACATTATTTCATTGACAGAGATGGACAGATGTTCAGATATATCTTGAATTTTCTACGAACATCAAAACTCCTCATTCCTGATGATTTCAAGGTGAGGGATTCACGTTAAATTACCAATAGCATTAAATATGTGATTTGTTTTGATGTGCTCCCCAGAACATTTCAAGCTCTACATTTTTAACGTACACCAACTCTCTGGTCTCTGACATGGTTACACCGTCTTCATGAAATAGAGGATATGTCATTAAAGTTTTATGTGACCAAAAGCGGACTGATTTTGTTTAAAGACTGAATTATAATTTATTTTAACACATTGAAAATAAGTTGATTAAATTCAAAACTTATTTCTGCTACGTCTTTATAAGGTAGGAAATACAAGGAAACCTCCTTAGCTTAATACTTCTTCTCCCAGATACTTAAAGGAAGTATTATACTTAACAGTAAAATTTTAGATTGTTCCCCTTGAAGTTAGTAACAGGTGTTAGTCTCACATTGGGCTGGCAACTCTAGGCCATGGAATCAGACAAGAAGAACAAACAGAAAGTGTTACTATTGAAAGGAAATATACACAAATGTAATCTTTGCAGCTGTTAATATTTAAATAGATTCTAAAGAATCAACTCAGTACTGTTAGAACTAACGAAGAACTCATTAAAGCATCTATATTCAGAATCAATATATCACAATTGATAGCTTTCCTACAGAATAGCAAGAGTGAAGCATAAGATATAATGGAAGGGTATACCACTCACAGTAACAACCGAATTTATAAGACCTAGGAACAAACCTGACAAGAAGTGGGCAAAGTCTGATTAAGAAAACTGCAAATCTCTACATAAACTATAAAAGAAGAGTTGTATAAATGAAAGGAAATTCTGTGTTCCGGGATGGGAAGCCTCGATATCATTAAGATGTCACCTGTCCCCAGATGATAAATTCAGCACAAACCCATTTAAGTCACACATTTTTTTTAAATGAAATTTGATCCATTTATAAAGTGTATGTAGAAGAAACTGAGCTTAAGAATAGCTAAACAAATTATTAGGGATGATAATGGTGGTGGTAATGGTGGGCTGTGGCGGATGCGTCCTACCAGACATCAGAACATACTAGAGAGCTAGAGTAATTAAAAAGTGTGATCCTGGTTGGGCTGAAATTAACAAATAGATCAGTGGAGAAGAATAGGGTCCGGAGAAGATGTGTGTATAAAGGAATCTGATATATTATAAAGGTGGTAATTCAATCAGTGGGAAAACAAAGGAATAATCAGTAATTGGCACTGAGATAGTTGGCACAGAGACATTTGGGGAAAAAATGTAAAGCCAAAGCCCTATCTTATATCCTAAGTTCACAGATATTCCAGAAATGAACATAAAAATTAAAACTATAAAAAGTATCAGAAAAAAAACTAAAGGAATTTCTGAAAGCATAATTTTGAGGCAGAGAGGGCCTACTTAAGGAAGACTTAACACCCAGAACGTAGCCTTTAAAAAAAAAAAAAAGTTTAATTAAAGACACCGCATACATATAAAAGACAAGTGTTAGACTACAGGAAATATTTGCAATAAAAGATTAATATCATTAATAAAAGAATTCCTAAAATCTATAAGAAACATACAAACAACCCAATGGAAAACGTTTTTAGACAGAAACAAAAATCTCCCAAAGAAAAAAATAGAAATTGCCAATAAGCATTTAAAAAAGATATTTAATCTTTGTAGAATCAAAGAAACAAAAATCGAGATACCCCTTTTTATCTATCAGATTGGCAAAAATGTAAAAAAGTGGTAATATACAGTGTCAGGGATACACATCATGGTTGGGAATAAACATTTTTGGAGGGCAATTCAGCAGTTTTTAAATTTTCAATCACACATACTCTTTGATCTAGCAGTTTGGAGTCAATTTATTTTCTAGAAATAGTTGCATAAATATGCAAAGATATAGGTACATGGGATGTTTACTGTGGTCATATCATTTGTAATAGCAAAAGCTTGACACAACTAAAAAAAAGTTCAGCAATGGCACATCCTTACCAATAGCTCTATGATCTGATGTGTGAGGGGAAAAAATCACCAAGATTTTACCATTCAGTGAAAATGCATAGCCATATTCGTATTTATGTAAAAAATATGTGTGCGTAAATACACAAAAAGATCTAGAAGATTAGATCCCAAATTAGTAGGGACTCAGGGGGCCCCCGTCCATCCTCCCCGTCCAGGATTTTGAGCGGTGGGGCACCTGCCAAGTCCACATTTGGTGAGGAAACGCAAGAGAAAGAGTCAGAACTGCAGCCAGTGTGGGCACTCCCGGCAGCCTTGAAATCAGCCTGAGGCAGTGCGTGACCCCGTGGCTCCCCGTGGCTCCCCGTGGCTCCCCGACCAGTGGCAGCACCCAGGGGCCTCCCAGAGTGCACCTCTTGACGGTGCTTAGTGTCATTCGGGCTTTAAAGACAGACGAAGTTGGTTTGTGCAACATGGCTCCTTACGAAAGTAAGCTACTTTTTTTTTTTTTTTTTAGATTTTATTTATTTATTTGAGAGAGAGAATGAGATAGAGAGCATGAGAGGGGGGAGGGTCAGAGAGAGAGGCAGACTCCCTGCCTAGCAGGGAGCCCGATGCGGAACTCGATCCCGGGACTCCAGGATCATGACCTGAGCCGAAGGCAGTCGCTTAACCAACTGAGCCATCCAGGCGCCCCACGAAAGTAAGCTCCTTTATCCAGTGATGATCTCTTCCAATTCAGGAAGGAAAACATATTGGGAGTCTGTTTCTCAGATGGCACCTTCCTGGAGGATTTTCAAGGGTAATTTTCAATGTGTCGTTTTTTTTCTTTCTGTGCCAACTTTTGAACCTCTTTCCTGCCTTCCCTTCAGGCCACTTCACTCACTGGCAAGTGTCTCATGCAGAGGCCCGAGGGAGGTCTCCCGCCTGCAGCCCTGGGCGTAAGCCTGGGGACGCAGCTGCTCAGACAGAGAGTGCTGGTGCTTGTAGGCAGCAGGACTCACACCAGCTGCAGGCGGAGGAGAGCTAGGAAGACAGTCAGGACCGCTTCTAGAAAGCAGGCACTGGCCCCAGGTGGAGACAGGCAGTGGGGCTGAGTTCTGCACTGGACACAGGGCCAGAGAGAAGGGAAGGGAGGAAGGGGGGGCCTGCTGTAGGTGGGCACGGACTTCAGCAGTTCCCCCCCTCCCCCCCCCGCCCAGTAATTAGACCTGGCACCTTGGATGTCAGGTGTTCACCAATCAGGTCTGGGCTTCCCGTGTGGGAGAGCAAGTAAGCGAGTGGAAATGGAAGGGCTGAAAGTGTGATATGGCGACCGTGGGGGGCCAACGTTTTCCTAGAAGGAATGCAGTGGAACTGGGGAAAGGGGTGAAGGAAGGACATTTCACTTTTAGTTCTCTTTTAAGGTGATTGCATTTCCAAATGACCACTCAGAATCTCTACGTGGAGAGTTCATTGGCTCCTCAAGCTGCCTGATCATAAGCTGGCCGTGCCCGCCTACCCAACCCCGCTACTACTGTGGAACCTGCCCCCTTGCTTTGTGTCCCATCTCTGTAAAAAATGTCAGAACCCATCTGCCTGCTCTAGGCAGGAGCCTGGAAGTCATTCTGCACTTTGTCCCCTTCTTCATCTCCCAGACACGATCCATCAGCAAGCCAGTCTGTAGTGCCTTCCGGATACTTCTCGAATCAATTCCTTCTTCTCATCCCACCTCCCTATCCAAGGCTCGGCTCTCTGGATGACTTGGACTAGCTTCCTAATTGATTTCCCTCTCCCACCCTTTCCCCCCTCTCATCTACTCTCCATGTTGAAACCGGGAGACACTTTCTCATTAGACTTTTTATTTCGAAATCATTGTAGACTCTCATGTAGTTGTAAGAAATAATAGATCCTGTGTTACCCGATTCCCCCAGTAGTAACATCTTGCAAAATGATAGTACAACAGCACAACCAGAATGTTGACCTTGAAATAGTCAAGGCACGGAACATTTCCATCATGGCAAGGATCCCTCCCGTTGCACTTTTATAGCCATACCCTTCTCCCTCTCCCCATCCTCTGCCATCTCTCACCCCATCCCTCACCAAGGGACACTTTTTGAAAAAAATAGTGTTACCATGACTTGCTCCTGCTTACAACTCTGCAGGGGCTTCCCATTCATTGTTTGTGGAGCAAAGCAGCATATCCTTGTGAGAACCCACAAGGCCCAGAATACTCCAACCCCTGCTCTCCACACCACCACCCCCGCCCCCGCAACTCTTACCTACACATATGTCCTACAGGACTTTCCTTAGTTCCACAAGCACACCATGTTCTTGCCCCCTTCAAAGAGACCATTCTGTCTGCCTAACACTCTTTTCCTGGCCTTTATTTGTCATTAGGGCTCATTGTATTCATCACTAATGATGAATACAGTGTTTAGTCCAGCTTGGTTTGCCTATACCCTGCGATTCTCCCCGTGGTCACACACGTACATTTGTAATTATTTGTCTTCATTGTTTGGCACCATATACCCAACTGTAAGTTATACGTGCTTTTGGCTGCAGGTGTTGGAATAGTCAATCAGCAATGCCTTAAACTAATGGAGATTTATTTTCTCACATAAGAAATCAGAGGTCCATGGTTATTGACAGTGATATCTGTGCAGTGATGTCATCAAGGACCAGGACTCTCTGTCTTTTTGTTTTGCCATCTTCAATGTTGACGTTTTGGCCTCACGCTTGTCATCTCAAGGTCGTAAGGTGGCTGCAGCAGCTCCAGGCATCACATCCTCATTCAAGGCAGGAGAATGGGACAAAAGCCTTTTTAACTCGCAAGATTTTGTCCTTGTCAAAAGATTCCCCAGTAGACTTTCCCTTTATCGGTCAGTGGCTTGAACTGAGCCTCCCTTACAGGCAAAGGAGGCTGAGAAAGGGGTGTTTTTCTTTTTTAGCCTCTATAGTGAGAGAAATGAGCAAGGGATAGGGGCTGGGAATAGTTGTTGGTGAAGCTGGTCACACTAGCTCAGCCCTGGCACATAGTAAGCATGTGGATATTTATGGCATGAGTGAATGAATGCACGGATGGATACATAAACGAATGAAGTGAGACCCACACTCAAACCAGATTCTGGTTCCTACCCCATACCTGGTCATGTACTTTCTCACATTCAAACTCTGGCAATCTTACGTATATAGCAGGACTCTCTTCTTTGTAAGGGTCTCACAGGCAGGGACGTTTTTATGTTTTTCTAAAGGACATTGTGTGCGGGCACATAATAATTACTTAGCATTAATTAACTTAAATACAGCAGAAAAGGGTCAAAAGAGTTACAGGAGACGAGAAGCTAAATGTAAGTAGGCAATACACTAACTTACAGGACGAAAGGGCAGATATAAAACGTGTGTATAATACCATCCTCCTAAGCAACTTAGGAGGGTAAAATATTAATTTGTAATCCCATGGTTCAAAAAGATGCAGACTCCAGGAAATACAAAGCAACTGATGGGGAATTACACTTAGAACATGACGACAGCCATTGGTTGTGAGTTGTAGTCTGTCCCAGGAATGGAGCTAGGAATTTGAACACATTCAAACGTGGCAGGTGTTACTTTGTTCTTCAAGAGCATTCAAGTTAGATGCAGAGAGACAGACTTCCTCAGGGGGAGTTAAGCTGTGGCCGATCCCTGAGGACAGCCCCTTGAGGGCTCACCCAGTGGGCTAGGATGGGGATGGCTACTTCTTTGCACCTTTCGAGCTCGCTGAGGATTCCAGAGCCCTGCTATTCATCAATTCTAAGTGCAAAACGTACCCATTAATTGCCCAAGGATTTAGCTGTAGCCCACACTTGGGGAAAAAGACAAAAAGCTTGTCAAATGAAACTCACGTCTCCCAGGGCCCTGGAATGTTTCCCATGGAAACTCCGGGCGACAGGCTGTAAATTAGGGGGCGTTCTGGAACCTGGAGGAGCAGCAGCAGGAGGAGAGCGAAAGCTGAGGTGACCATTCAGCTCCTGCGGCAGCTTGTGCCAACCACAAATACAGACGCGCACACAGATGAGCTCCCAGTCTGCCCGTCCCCGAACAACACAATAGGTGCTTTCTTCCTTGTTGGAGTCCGTCTCCTGACCTGGGAGAAGGGACACCGCAGGAGGAGAGAATCTGTCTCAACTGGGTTTGGTAGGGAAAGCGTTCCTTGATTTCTGGCTTCCCTCTCCAGCTATTTAATGCTGGCTTGAGCGAATGCATGCAACGTTGACGTCACGGCATCCTACCCCCCCCCTTAAAATGCCATTCTGCAAATAATGCTGTATGAGCTAGGTCCCCTCTTAGCAATTTAGATCATTTCATATTTCAGAACACCATGAAGTGGCAGCTGCTTGTGCACTGCTCCCACTGGAAGCCACTGGAATCTGTTCTCTAATAAGTGATTATAGAACTTCTCTGCGCTGTTTTATTATGGAGGTGACTGTTCTTCATTTCCCCTCCTCCCAATGATACTGACCAGTTCATCGTTGCAGTTATTTTCTGCTTACTTACATGTGTTGTATAGGCAGACACACACACAGTTGTCATTCCTAGTACACCAGGAGTCCAGAACTTTGGCTCCCTTTAATGGGGAAGCACAAAAAATGACCTCTTTCTAGCCTTGTATTCTGAGCATCTTTGGTAAATGTCCCCCACGTTGCTAGCGTCTTTTGTGGTCTCAGATGAATGTCCACCCATCCTAGATAAAGAAAACTTTGCTAATAGACAGCGCAAAACTTACCTATCCCTGGCTTAAGTTTAAAAATGTATGAGTTAGGGTGCCTGGGTGGCTCAGTCGTTAAGCATCTGCCTTCAGCTCAGGTCATGATCCCAGGGTCCTGGGATCGAGCCCCGCATCGGGCTCCCTGCTCGGCGGGAAGCCTGCTTCTCCCTCTCCCACTCCCCTTGCTTGTGTTCCCTCTCTCGCTGTGTCTCTTTCTGTCAAATAAATAAATAAAATCTTTTAAAAAATGTATTAGTTATTTCTAATAACCTGTTAATATTATAGAAAAGGATATGCACATTGTAGAAAATTTGAAAAATGTTTAGGCCCCATATTCCCACCCCTCAGAGATTGCCAGTATTAAAACCTTAGTGCATGCATGGCCTTCTGGATCTTTTCTACCCTTATTTCAGATAATAATCTCTATCTTCCTATTTCAATAAAATCAGATTTTCTCTAATACTGAAACCATATTCAAATTTCCCAGCTTGACCCCAAAATATCCTTTGCAGGGGGTTTTTCCGAGACGGTATCTGATGTGAGACCACATATTGAATCCAGTTATGTTCCTTCCTTTTATTACCTAGCATAGTCTGTCACTTTTTATATGATGCCGACTCTGAAGAAACCGGGCCAGGTGCCCCACAGAATGCCCCCCCTTCTGGATTTGTCTGGCTGCCTTGTCATAGGTAGTTTAGTTCATTACTCTAGCCTCTGATGTCCTGTAAACTGCAAACTATATCTGAAGGCCTGATGGGTTTAGGTTAAACATTTTGGTGAGAATACACCTCTGGTGATACTGTGCACTTCATATTACATCACATTAGTAACCATATGTGTTTGAATGCTAGCGCGTTCGTTAATGATGCTCGGACTGACCATCGATCAGGGTGACTTCTGTGTTCCTTAGATTGCAAGAGAAATGATCTCGGTCAAGCTCAGAGTTTCTCATCTTGCTCTGTCAGCGTTTTGAGCCGAATCGTTCTCTGTGGCGGGGCTGTCCTGTGCGCTGTAGGATGTTGAGCAGGACCCCTGGCGTCCACACACCACATACCAGCAGCACCCACCCCCTCTCCCAGGGAGGACAACCCAGAAGTCTCCAGACTTCGCTAAATGTCCTTTAGGGTCAAAATCAAACCCCAGTTGAGAGCCAGGAAGAAAGAGAGGAAGGAACGTTTTATGGGACGGATCCTAGCTTATCTCATAGAATTAGCGGGAGCATTCTCTCAGAGGTGGACATACCAGGGCAACTCTGAGCACCTCAGACGTGGGAGGCCACAAACCCCTTCTAGAGTGATGCCCCTGGCTCTGCCCCAGCAATGCCCGGGGTTTCTTTCCCCTTCCTTGGTTCTACAGAGACCATCTGATTGGCTCAAGCGGCTCCAGCGCTCATGCTTTAGCCAATCCGCTGTGGCACGCAGATGTGGCTTGTGGGCGCTCACTCCGGAGGTCAGACTTCCTTGGAGAAGGCAGAGTGGTGAGCTGGGTGGACCCCCAAGAAGTCTCCTCTTCTCCAGTACCTAAGAGAGTGCCCATTTAGGACGGCTACCCCAGCCCGTCGTCTCAGCTGCTGCCGCCTAGTATTTGCGTGGCTGGTGCAGAGACTAGGACTCCTAGGACCCCTGCCCGGGGCCCCTTCTCTCCCTCTCCCGAGGACACTCCCTCAGAGGCAAGGCTAGCTGTAGCACCCAAAGAGGAGGACTGGGAGGCAGGCAGAACAGCCAGCCAGCGGCCCCGCTACCGGTCTCAGATAGCGTGTCTAGCCCCTGCCCTCGCCCCGCCCTACACACCCCGCCTCACCCCTGCGGTTAGTATCCCGGTGACTTGCCAAGCCAGGGTGTGGCTTGAGAATGCAGATTGATCTGCGTTCAGCTGGGCCACAAACACCGAGTCGTTATCACCTGCGTCTACCTTACTTTCTCTAGGAGATTGAGCAGTGCTGGGGGAGGGAGACAGTGGTCAGGTAGAGAGGGGGCACCTTGCCGCTGCTGCTTTTTCCTTCACTAGGCGTCAGGCTAAATGTCAGGCTGGATATGCTACCCCCCCCGGAGACACAGGAGTAATCAGGAGAAGCTGAAAGTTGGTGCTGCTGGGTGGGAAGGAGGCGGCCTCCTGGCCAGAAGTCTCATATGGTAGCAGGGGGAAAAGGAGCAGGTGGGCCAGTCTTTCTGGGCTTTGAAGAAAGGAAAGGGGCTTGGGGGGTGGGAGGGATGAACAGGCAGAGCCCAGAGGAGGGTCGGGCAGCTCCTCTGTCTGGTACCAGAATGGTGGGGACATGTCATCATACGTTTGTTCAAACCCGTAGGACGTACAATGGCAAAAGTGAATCCTAGTATATATAACCTGTGGACTCTGAGTGATCATGTAGGTTCATCAGTTGTAACAAATGCACCACTCTGGTGGGAGATGTTGAGAATGGGGAGGCTGTGCATGTGTGGGGACTGGGGTGTATGGGAAATCTCTGTACTTTCCCCCTCAGTATTTATTTATTTATTTATTTATTTATTTTTTATAGATTTTACTTTATTTTAGAGAGAGAGTGTGCTGGGGGAGGGGCAGAGGGACAAGGAGAGGCAAAGCCGACTCCCCGCTGAGCATGGAACCCCAAGCAGGGCTCTATCTCCAACCTGAGATCAGGATGTGAGTGGAAACCAAGAGTCAGACGCTTAACTGACTGAGCTACCCAGGCACACCCTTTCTCCTCAATTTTAACTGTGAACCTAAAACGGCTATAAAAATATTAAGTCCTTTTAAAGAAAAAAAAAAAAGTATTGCAGAGCCAGGGAAATTAAGAATTTTAGACACCCCAAACCTGAAATACTGGAAAATCAATGGTGGCCCACCTCCCACCAAAAAAAAAAAACAAAACAAAACAAACAAAAACCCCAAAATTTTAAAACTAAAGGAAGTCCTGCAGAGATTTTTTTTTTTCTTATGACTACTACCTCGATTCTATTTTTGAAATGTAAAATATAAAATCCTTCATTTCCCTTGTTTTCTTGGTGCCCCTGCTTTGCGGGCCCCCTGATATATACATCCCCTGCCCTCTGGGGAGCCAGGCACTGCCTGGGGGCCCTGGAGCTGTGTGGAGGAGGTCCCAGAGCTCCCAGGACGAACTGGACACGTTCCCCGGAGAAAAACCCTCTTTGTACCCACAGTGTCTAGCATGGCGTCTGGCACATGAAAAGATTTTAAAATGAACAAGTGGCTGAGTTGCTTTTGAATGGAAGGATGTGCCAACTACTGTGTAAAACTTCAAGGCCATTAGGAGTTAAATAAACCTCTGAACTGTTTGGTGGAACCAGTAAATATGTGTGGTGAGCTGAATAATGACCCCCAAGGGGGTCCACATCCTAATTCCCAGAATAGATAACCTTACGTTGCCAAAGGGACTTTGCAGATGTGATTAAGAGTCTTGAAATGGGGAGATTATCCTGGATAATCCAGGTGGGCCCAGTGGAATTGTAAAGGTCCTTGTAAGTGAAAGAGGGAGGGAGGAGGGTCAGAGTCGGAGAAGAGGTGATGAAGGAAGTAATGTGATTGTTGGCGACGAGCCAAGGAATGAAGGAAGCCCCCCCCGGGATGCTGGAAAGGGCCAGGAAAGCCATTGTCCCCTAGAGCCTTCTTCTTCTTCTTTTTTTTTTTTTTTAAGATTTTATTTATTTATTTGACAGAGAGAGACAGAGCGAGAGAGGGAACACAAGCAGGGGGAGTGGGAGAGGGAGAAGCAGGCTTCCCGCGGAGCAGGGAGCCCGATGATGCAGGGCTCCATCCCAGGACCCTGGGATCATGACCTGAGCTGAAGGCAGAAGCTTAACCACTGAGCCAGGCGCACCCCCCCCCCCGCCCCCCGCCCACCCCGAGCCTTCTGAAGGAAGGCAGCTCAACTAGCTAGCCCTAAGCCCCATCTCAGACTTCGGACCGCCAGGACCGTACAAGAGTGAGTCTGTGTTGTTTTAAGCCACCAAATGTGTGGTCATTTCTTACAGCAGCAATTGGAAACTAATGAACAATGTACATCCCTTTCCTCCCTTTAGGGAGAATGTTTTCTGAATTCCAAATATTTAATCAAGAAATAAGCTTTCAAAACATGGTCTGTTTGCGGGCGCCTGGGTGGCTCGGTTGGTTAAGCGACTGCCTTCGGCTCAGGTCATGATCCTGGAGTCCCGGGATTGAGTCCCGCATCGGGCTCCTTGCTCAGCGAGGAGTCTGCTTCTCCCTCTGACCCTCCCCCCCCCATGCTCTCTCTCTCTCTCATTCTCTCTCTCTCAAATAAATAAATAAAATCTTTAAAAAAAATAAAAACAAACAACAAAAAAAACATGGTCTGTTTGCATTTTGGGGTCCACCCGTATTTACCTTCTTGTTCCATGTACCGATCTCCAGGGTCTTAGCAAAGCTCAATTTATTCATCTGTAAAATGGGATCTTGATCTTTCTATGCCTCAAAAAACCACTGTAAATCTCAAAAAAAGAAATTATTTTAAAAATACGTATTCTAGGATTTTAAAATTAGTTAAACATGATAATAGGTCTGAATAATCTATTTTCCTTTATCTGGATATGAGGTTAAGCAAAAAATATGAATGATGCTTTCTAGATGAGAGAAGATAAAATTGGCACGGAAGCAGGGCAGAGGAATGATGGCATCTAGTACATTCTGGAGTTGCTTTGCTGAAAGCATATGTAGATGCTTTGGGTTCATTTCCCTCAAAAGAAAATCTGGGGCCAGGGGCGCCTGGGTAGCTCTGTCAGTTGAGCGTCCGACTCTTGGTCTTGGCCCAGGTCGTGATGAGATGGAGCCCTCCATGGGGCTCTGCACTCAGCTCAGAGTCTGCTTGAGATTCTCTCTCCCTCTCCAACCCCCTGCCCTCCTCCCCCTGCTCGTGCTTTCTCTCTCTCTCTCTCTCTAAAATAAATAAACAAAATCTTGGAAGGAAGGAAGGAAGGAAGGAAGGAAGGAAGGAGGGAGGGAGGGAAGAAAGAAGGAAGGAAGGTAGATAGGAAGGTCTGGGGCCAAACGTGCTGCTGCTGCCTAAGGTCCTGCTCATTTCCACTTCATACCTTGGGGATAAGAGACTGAGTTGTCTACAGGTTGTAAAAGCCAAAGAAAGGAATGGTGGGTGTTGCCAGATAGGAACCAAGGTGTAAGGAAAGAAGATTTCAAAAGATTCAGAGAGCAGAAGAAAATGAGCACAAGGTCAGAGAGTCTAAAGGGAAACTTGATAAAACTCTAAAATATATGGGATTTAGACAATAAAATTAAATGATCCTGATTGAGGAAGGAAAGGAGGATGAGGTTCCTAAGGAAAGCAGCTGTGGGCAGTGAGCCTGCTCTGCAGGGCGTTCTCCGATGAGCTGAGACTGGAAGCGTGTGTTAGGAAGTAGAGAAAGACGAATATAAAGGAGCCTGCCAAGAAAACGAATGGCCAGTGTGAGCTTAACCGTGCAGAAAATGGTAACAACAACAAAAGGGCCTTTTTAGTTCTGGAGCTGGCAGACGCTTGAAGGCAAGTGAGCATTGGGGGGCTGATGGCCAAGCGGAGCCCAGCATCCACTGGCCCAGCGCAGATGGCCCTCTGCCCCGGAGACCAGAAGGAACGGCACGGTAAAGGGAGAGATGGAGCCAGATGGTTGAGTAGAGATGGTCAAGAACACCTGGTGGCCTGAGGTAGTTCAAGGCCAGGCCCGTGAGATACATCCCAGGGGACAGGATGACCTTCAGGGGACCTCTTTACACTTTAAAAACCACTGGCAGAATCCTTGAGAAGTCACTGAGCAGGCCCAGAAATCTAATCAGAGCCAATGTTTCCCTAATTTTCCAGGAGCAGAGAATGCTAAACATGAGCAGCATTGTATAGGGAGGCACTCTGTCAGTCCGTGGCTAGACCTCAGAGTGGATTACCCATGTGGCTTGTGAATTCAGAGGGAAAAAGAAAGCGGTGAGGATTCAGAGTCATCACAGGGGATTTGCCACCCCGACTCCTGCCAGCCTTATAACCTTCAGGTTACGGTAGACAAACCGGTGGATCAGGACATTGTCATGGATATAGACTCAGAATATCAGGCCTGGTAGCGACTTTACGGTGATTTATTCCTCTCATTTTATAGATAAGGAGAATCTCTGGGCAGTATGGAGACTGGGGCCCCTCCCACATGTCCAGCCTTCCCCTTGGAGGCCCACCCAAACACACGGTATTTCAACCAGACATCCAGCAAATGCCACAATTGAGGGCTGGCTGATCTCAGAATTAGAGGTTTTATAACTGTTCAAATAGCCAGAATCCAGAGTTTTAGTTTATTACTTGAGCATCAACCTGAACCAAGGCCTACAAGTAGCCCTGTCCTGTCATTACTTTTAAAAAATGATTCACATACAGAAACAGAACGCCCTGTTCAAAATGACAAAAAAACGAGAGAGGGAGCAGAACATTGGACGAAAGAATTCACATTTTCTCAGTATGTTGGAGCAAATTCAGAACCTACAGTAGGTAATCTGAAGAGGGATAACGAATGGAGGATTTAAAATTTTTCACAAATGCCGTAAGAGGAGGACCTCATTCAATAGTAGCTCTTGTGAAAAGGTCTGGAGACTTCACTGTAGGCAAAACATAAACTGATAGGGTAAAAAGACAACCAAGAAGGTTAATACAGCCTTATGCTGTGCGGTATGCAGAATAATGGCCCCCAAAAACGTCTGCGTCGGCGCCTGGGTGGCTCAGTTGGTTGAGCGACTGCCTTCGGCTCAGGTCATGATCCTGGAGTCCCTGGATCAAGTCCCGCATCGGGCTCCCTGCTAGGCAGGGAGTCTGCTTCTCCCTCTGACCCTCCCCCCTCTCATGTGCTCTCTCTGTCTCATTCTCTCTCCCTCAAATAAATAAATAAAATCTTTAAAAAAAAAAAAAAGTCTGCGTCGTAATTCCTGGAAGCCAGGAGTATGGCACTTTACATGGCAGAAGGGACTGTGCAGGTGTGATTAAGTGAAGGGTCTTGAGATGGGGAGATTATCGTGGATCATCCAGGTGGGTCCAGTGTGCTCACAAGGGTCCTTCCAAGTGAAAGGGGGAAGCAGGAGGGTCAGAGTCAGAGAAGATATGACAATAGTAGAAGCGGGAGGTATGCAGGACCCCAGGCGAGGAATATGGGCTGCCTGTGCAAGCTGGAAAAGGCAAGGATATGGATTCTCCTCTAGAGTTTCCAGAAGAAACACCACCTTAATGACCAGCTTCCAGAACTGTAAGAGAATAAATTTGTGTGGTTTTAAGCCGCTCAGTGTGTTGTAATTGTTGCAGCAGCCATAGGAGAAGAATGTAGGCTGCTTTAAGAGTGGTTAGAATGTCCAGCCAAACGAAGGTTCTACAATGCAGTCATTATATCACATCTGAAATGTTACGTTCAGTTCCGGTTTGGGTTTTCAGAACTATGTTGACAAAGTCAAGCACGTACCAGATGTCGAAGGACCTCTAAGTCATAACAAATAAGAAAGAGCTGAAAAGATTGGGTATTTTCAGCCTGAATGATATAAAGACATAACCGTTGTCTTCAAATGTGTGAAGGGTTCACATGTCAAAGAAAGTTTAGGATCACCAGATGGCAGAATTTGAATAAGTTGGAACTACAGGGAGATTCAGGTCGTTCTAACCAAGAAGTTTCCAGAAGTTTAATCAGAGTGGCCAACAAAGTAAATGCTGTTCCCTGTTAGATAGTAAGCTTCCCGTCACTGGAAGCATTGAATCAGAGGCCAATGGTCATTATTCAGCAGTGTTGGAAAGGATTCCTCCATAAGGTCAAGCAAGGTTGGTCAATAAGACTGCTCTAGCAGTCTCAAATTTGAAGACTTGATGACACATTTTCACTGGAGTCCAGATCCTTCCTTGTGCTACAATTTCTAATTCTCAAAGGAAAATAAAAGGCAGTAGCAGAAAGTCTCACTTCTGTTGCTTGTGTAACTGTCAGTGCTGTTTTTCAATCTCCTTGCGAGCTGTCATCTTGATAGGTAAGTGAAGGATCGAGGTCACCGTCTCACAGTTGATGTACTAAGGAGATGGCAAGGCCCCCACACGGGGTCCCAGGAACCCGGGAGAACCCGGCAGTCTCCCCACTCCTGCCCTCAAGCCGGCGGATGGACCTCAGTTCTGTCCTGTCTTAAAAGTGGCCGCACCTCAGCTTGGTGCTCACCTCCTCAAACAAACAGTACCTCCTGTGCGTCGGGAGGCAAAGCAGGTGCCAGTATGTGAGAGGAAGATCATCTCCAGCGGGGAACCAAGGCTCCTGTAAGAATGGGGTCGCCAGGACAGGGCAGAACACAGAAGCGGGCCACGCTGCAGAGGAGTGTCTGGGACAGCATCTTCCCCTGGCCCAAATGTCTCGACACAGAAAGTGGAAGAGCCAGCTGCAGGCCCACTGGCGCTTTCTCACCTCTCCACGTTTTTCTCTGGAAGCCCCAGACGCTGCTGCTGCTGCTTAATTTGCAAGAAGAAGAGCCAGGTGCCACATAAAACCCGTTCTCGGGTGGTCATCACCTCCGCGCTCCGTCCCATGCGGAGGCGGAGCTCTGGCAGCGCCGGGCTCTCGGTGTCGGCTCTGCTGCAGGCACCGGCCCGCGGCTCGCTCCCACCGGGGAAGGACCTCAGACACGCCGGTGTGAGCTCATTAAAACGTCCTCAGTCGGGGCGCCTGGGTGGCTCAGATGGTTAAGCGTCTGCCTTCGGCTCAGGTCATGATCCCGTGGTCCTGGGATCGAGCCCCGCGTTGGGCTCCTTGCTCAGCGGGGAGTCTGCTTCTCCCTCTCCCTCTGCTGTTCCCCCTGCTTGTGCTCTCTCTCTGTGTCAAAAATGAATAAAATCTTTAAAAAAACAAAAACGTCCTCAGGCAACATGCCTGGACAGGTGTCCACTTGCCTCCCACCCCGAGATGATTGTGGTCATAGCTACGTGTAGACATAATATTGCCCCGCGTGATAACATCATTCCTACGTCGCTGCCTCCCCCGCAGCCTCCTTTGTCCTCCCATCCAGTGACTTGTGTGTGTGTTTTAATACCCGCTTGCCGGATTTCTGCTTTAATTCAGTAGATTTGTTTTTAAGGCAAGAGAAGAAGAAGCATGCTCAAAGAATGGTGGCTGTGCTTTCAGAAAGGGACGGGTTTCCTTCCTGGCACCTCTGTCCTGCGGGGATCGTGGGCTCACTTGAGGGTGGCAGCGCCAATAGCCGGCCCAGGGCGGTGCGTCAGCCTCCCCCAGACCGTCAGAGATTGGCACCCACGCTCAGGTAGAAGCAGCGTGCACGCCCTGCAGATGCCCACCCGCCACCCTGTGCAGCCCACCCCCCCCCACCCCCCGGTGCCGCCCCCTGCCTCCCACCAGGCGGTCTGAGCTGCGGTGAACGGGACAGGGGACGTAAGCTCCCCGTGGATCGTGCGCCTGGGCCCCCCTCACCGCAAGCTATGCGTGGCTCCCTCGCGAGGACGTGAAGTGGGTTCTCACCGCCATCAATTTTGAATGCCCGGAGGCTTCTGCTGAAAGAGAGAAGTCGTGGGTTCAGCCTTTCTCATCTCCATTTTCTCGCCTGCCCAAGGGGAATACTAATGGTTCCAGATTCACGGGGCGGTTGTGGGGGTTATAGGACTTCATTCATGGGGAGCCTTTAGAAGTGGGCCTGCCTGGCCCTTAGTACCCTTACGCTCTGTTTATCATCGCTGAATGAATGCATGCACAAATGTGTGGTGAGTGACAAACTTACCCGCAGATTTGATTATTGAAATAACAGGTGGAAGAAAATCACCCCTCATCTGTGGACATTTTCAGTGCTTCATGTTTGTATTTTGCACTGTGAAATACCCTTTTTTCTTTTCCAGGACTATACTTTGTTATATGAAGAGGCAAAATATTTTCAGCTTCAGCCCATGTTGTTGGAGATGGAAAGATGGAAGCAGGACAGAGAAACTGGTCGCTTTTCAAGGCCTTGTGAGTGCCTAGTGGTGCGAGTCGCCCCAGACCTCGGAGAAAGGATCACACTCAGCGGTGACAAATCCTTGATAGAAGAAGTGTTTCCAGAGATCGGCGACGTGATGTGTAACTCTGTCAACGCAGGCTGGAATCACGACTCAACGCATGTCATTAGGTTTCCACTGAACGGCTACTGTCACCTCAACTCGGTCCAGGTATAGCCTTGTCACACCCTGTGTGGCATCCAATGTCGCTCTTAATGCTGTTACTTAACCTTGCCTTCACACAGCGCCTTCCCTCCAGGGAGCTGGGAGACTCACGTGGCATCACTTCTGCTGGGTAGGCAAGCAAGCACGTGCACCCTCTACGCACTCATTCAGTCGTTCCCCGGGTATTTGTTGAACATCTACTATGTGCCCGGTGCTGGTATGAGCACTGGAGATCCAGAAGTCAAAGAAAGAGACAATAGCTCTATTTTCCCAGAATTTACGTTCTGAGAAGGATAGGGGGATGGTGGGGGGGTGGCAAACAGTAACCAGCAGACCCATTAAAACAAAAGTTTAATGAGGAAAAAAAAAAAAGAAATGTTGGTCAGATGGTGAGAAGAGGACAGCTGGGATGGAATATCCCAGGCAGAGGGACCAGTAAGTTGCGACGACCCCGAGGTAGGAGTCTGCTTGGCCTATTGAGGAGTATCCGGAGAGCCCATGGGGCTTGAAGATCAAGTGTCAGGGATAGGGAGCGCCGAGACACGAGGCCAGCAGGTGGCCAGGGACAGATCATGGATTGCCTCTTGGGCTCTGGGATTTTTTTTGTTTTGGTTTATTTTGGTTTGGGATCATTTGCTTGTGTGAGTAAAATGGAAAGCCATTTGAAAAATTTGAGCAAAAGTGTGGCATGATGTAACTCAGATTTGATAATGAATACTCCAGCAGCAGATGGAGAATGGTGGAAGCAAGGGGACCAGTTAGCAACATTTGAGAAGTGTCCAGTTCTGAATATTTTGAGTGTCATAGAACTGACAAGGTTCTCTGACGATGGCTGTGGGTTCTAAGAAACCAAGGATGACTACGATTTTTGACAGGGCAACTAGATGAATGGAATTGCCATTTTCTGAGACAGAGAAATCTATGGGAGAAGGAGACTTAGGGGTGGAATTCAGAAGTTTGGTTCACATGTGAGATGCCATGTCCCTTAACACGTTGGTGGGTGTGTTCATCATCTTAACTAATGTGTGGCGGCTCTGGGCCAAGGGTGGTACGTGCCTTGTCTTCTTAGAACCCTAACAGGTGAGCACTGTGAATCCCCCGTCTTGCTGAGGAGAAAGTGGAGACATACCTATGTCTTGGCTCCAGGTCTATAAGACTCAAAACGATTTCAAGTCAATGGAGTAAGGGCTTGGGGCCCCCCCCAGCTCTTTTTAATTGGAGTGGGCCCATGACTTTGTTCAGGATTGACCCAACAAAACCTCTCCCACAGCTCAAAGACTAGAAGCACCCACTCTACCATTCCTCTTGGAGATTGTTCCACAACTATTTATAATGTTTAAAATTTATGAACAGATGTCTGAGGACAGAAGAGCAGGGGAAACTGGCGGAAGCAGCGTCCCAGGAGCGCTGGCGAGACACTCAAGAGCATGGCAGCCGCTGGGTTGGATGGGGCCAGAGGTGCACCCGCACCACCCTGTGTTCCCGAGTGGGGCCTCTGCTACTTATCATCACAGCCTCTAAAGCTCTGAAAGCCTTTCACCTCCCACACACACAGCCTGCCCCAGCTTCCCTCCAGATGGAGGCGGGGGCAGCGCCCATCAGATGACAGACAGCACTGCTTCCCTAGGGCTCTATCTCTCACACAAAAGCCATGGAATAAATTCATATGCCTGACAAGTTACCCAGTTATTCAAGTCTGATCAGATGAGGACGTTTTAATCTGGATTAACATCATCGGTGACACAGCCATGACGTGACCATGACACGGTTGATGACTCTAGCTTCCTGTTCCACCGACCAAGAAAATAGGCACTGTGCTCTAGGCATCCAGAAGTTTTGGGCTAAGATGCACAAGACCTGATACTCCAACCCACCCCTGGAGTGATTTTAATATTCTCAAGTGATCACTAACATTAAGGAATTTTGCTATTCACAAATTGATGTTTAAAAAGAACTGGCCAGGGAGCGTAGCAGTTTGCATGGCATTGAAATAAGCTTTGATCACATCCAGGGTAACATTGAGTCATATGGAAGGATGATCATATTATTTGGGGAGGAAGCTTCGGGATTTCCATATTCAACAATTTAGCAACCTAACAACACTGCAAGACCGACCATACCAGCATTGGGTGCTTCATTGTTCACAGCTTTTTCTACCTTTGTAATTCCTCTCCCAATCAAGGCAAAGAATCCTTCCTAGTGAGTGGTTTGGCCGAGCAAACTGGGGTTTTTCTTGCTGACGGGCTATGTTCCTGCCTCTGCTGGGGACATCTTAGAGTGGGCTCTCGGGTCTTCACCTTTCTATTACTGACTTGCCACCAAAGCACTTCTTGATTTTGAACTTAGGGATTATTTTCTTCATCCTGTCCCTTTGCTGACTGGTGTGTGTATGCATGTGAATATAGCTACAGAACTAGAGCACTGCAGGGTAGAATGTTTATTTTGTTCTCATAAGGACTTTTTTTTTTAATTTGCCAGCATTTGAAGTTTGAGTTTTTAGAAAGCATACTGTATTGTTTTCCAATCTCTAGTTAGCCGTTTTGCAAACTAGCAAATTACATTCCACATAGAAGGTGACCAAAAAATAATAATTTAAAGAGAAACAGAGAAACACCTTACATTGAGTAAATTTTGAAAGTTATTTAATAACATTTCACTTCATTCCCCCTTAAAAAATTTTGAGCCAAGCTTTTTTTTTTTTTAAGCTATGATTGAGTTGTCATCCCTTTAGAGTGGTGGAGAAGCAATTTAATTCTACCCAGAAGCCCAGGGAACATTTGCAAGTCCAGTGTCTGTTGGATTTCTAGGGAAACGATGCTCTAGATCAATTTTCTGTATTTTTGCCTATCTAAGAGTGTAGGAGTGTTTCCTGCATTTAAGGCTGTCAGACCTATAGGTGACCGACCCAGGGATCTTTCTGGCATTACGTATTTGATTTCAAAATTGAAGAGATTATGAGAAGTGATTATTACATGAGAAGTTTAGAATATCTTTATTTTGGGTGTGTTTTCCAACATTTAACCGTTGCATTTATGCTTGCCTCCCTGAATGCACACAGGGCAATAAATCTATTTCGGACGCCATAAACTTGAAAACCTGTAGATAAACCTCGACTGTCTTCAGCAGTCCATTTGTTCTGCTATTGAAATGATATCGGTCTTCCAAACTGAAATATATTAAGTTCGTACTGGCAGCCTTCAACAGGGCCAGAGCTGAGGGTGAATGAGTTGAGAATGAATCACTGGCTGAGTAAATTCAGATAAAATCAGCGTGTGGCCATATCATTTATCATCTCCTGGACGATATTTTAGTGATGAGATTTGAAATGTGAACCCTCTCTTTTTGCAGAGAAGGTAGCATTGCACGTTGCAAGAAACATGGCATCTGAGGCCAGACAGACCTGAGTTGGAAACCCAATCCCATCACTGACGTGCTGGGAGCCTCAGTTTCCCCATGTATGAAATGGGCTGTCCACCCATACTGCCAGGTGGTTGTAACCATTAAATGAGCTGGCCCGTGTGTGGCAGGCATGGAAAGGCGCATCTGAAGTCTTAGAAATGATGCTCCCTCCCTCCTGCCCTTCCATCCAGGGTCTTCCACCAGAAGCAGCAACTCAAGAGACTTGGGGGACGGGTACGAGTGACCCGGGCTGCACAAGATCTCAAACTTCAGGACACTTCTTTGGGCTGTGTGTGTGGCCAGAGGACCCATCTCCCCGCTAACCAGGATGCTTGTCTTGGCCCCGTGCAGGTCCTCGAGAGGTTGCAGCAGAGGGGATTTGAAATCGTGGGCTCCTGTGGAGGAGGAGTAGACTCGTCTCAGTTCAGTGAGTACGTCCTGCGGCGGGAGCTGAGGCGGACGCCCCGTGTGCCCTCCGTTATCCGGATAAAGCAGGAGCCTCTGGACTAAATGGACAGATTTCTTATGCAAAAAGGAAAAAAGAAAACCGTACACAACAGATAACGCAAACAAAAAAAGGGACATTTATGTGCAGTTGGGACAGCAAACCAAGTCCTGGACCTAAAATTGAATAAAAAGACACATTTATATCCAATAGAGACCACACCTGTATTCATATGGGAACAATTGGAATAGTGATATCCTCAAGGTGTAAAAAAAATATATAAATATATATATATGTCAAAAGGTAGGAAATGCAAAAAAAGGAAAAAACAAAAGTTTTAAAAAGGTGGTAGCTACAGTTGGTGCTGTGATGGCCGTGAGGTGTCCCGGGCCTCCCGAGGCCCCCGACCAATATACAAGCCATGAGCAGTGAGGACGCATCTCCTTACGGTTTCCATTGCCAACAGCCATCCATTGTTTCCTTTTCCTTTGTCTTTCTTTTTCCTTTTTTTTTTTTTTTAACACAAAACACCTTGAATGGAGTTTATTTGCATATGGAGGCTTCATGTCCTCTCTTTTAAGCGGGACCTGGCAGGACTTCAGAAAAACCCTCATGAGCACACTGCATTCGAAAGACATTAGACATTTTAAATGTAGTTTGTTCAGAAGTCACACTTTTTTGTCCGCCTTCACAGATGTGAACATTACTTTGTTTTTAAACTGATCAGTTTTGCAAAGGGGCCAGAATTATTACTTGTTAGAGTTGCTCCAGTTTGAGTCTGCTGCTTTCCTACAATTTTTCAAATTTTATAATGTATTAAATACAATAAACTCTGTTTAAAAAATAAGGTCTGTGTGAAACACAAGTGTGGGGATGAGGCTGTATTAAAATGAGATTTTTTTTTTTCTTTTTCTGAGTTTTCTGTGTTGAACATCAGAAAGAGGCCCTCAAAGCTGACGCCAGTTTTGAGGTCAAACCCGCTAAAGGACAAGGATGTGATCACGTGTTCTAAATGGTTCTGTTCCCACTCAGCACGTGTCCTCACCTGTGCTTCGCTACTCTTCGCTGGTTAGCAAGATGATCTTCCTTCTCGGGAACTTTTCTTTTATAAATTTTAGTTATCTCTCGCTGCAGGGCAAACCACGCCAGAACTTAGCAGCTTAAGACAACATTTTATTCTCTCTCATGATTCTGTGCTTCTCCTGAGTGGCCTGGCCTTTGCTGGCCTGCGTCTGTGGCAAGGTGGGGCTGTGATGTCCTACAATGCTTTCCCATGGGCTGCCAATCCATACTGGCTTAGGGCCTCTCTGTGTGGCTTGGCCCCGTCCCAGCTCGGGAGCCGGGTTCTAAGGGGGGTGGGCCCCGGCACAAGCGTTCCAAGAGGAAGGAAGCAGAAGCCGCCATGCTCTGAAAGGCCAGGCCAGAAATTGCTCAGTGCACTTCTGGGGCAGTCTGTTGGTTCAGGAGATACAGAGCCAGCCCAGATTCAAAGGGAGGGGAAATAAAATCTACCTCCTGCTGGGGAGAGTGACAAAGAACTTGTAGCCAACTTGAATCTACCATAACACCTGTCCAAAAAAATCCCCAAAGTACGGCATTGTGGCTTTGGAAGAAGGAGGGAAAATCTAAGAGCCAGAATGGTTGCTTTCTTATTAGCCCCAGAGGTTAAGAAACCTGAAGTCTCAGTACCACTTTGGAATTAAGCCTCCAGCTTTTCCGAGGTATTAGTGATTCCAGGGGCTCCTCCGTGAACCCCACCGTCACCTCCCTTCCCTACTCCCTCTCCTTCGTTCCAGACACAGTAAACCTGGCATGATGGTAAGATTGACAGGTAAACTATAATGTGTTTCTGCTGCAGAGACGTTCCTGTAGTGACAGGTGATTTCCATCCTGAACTTTCTTTTTTTAAATTAAAAAGCCTGTGCCTGAGGACACTAGTAATGAAAGTATCTCTGGCTTCTAAAACTAAAAGTAAGCTGTTAATGGCTCCTCTCACCCCCTGAAACACAGAGGCCCAAACACTGAATGACTCTAATGACTGCCAGCCAGTCCTCCCCATGGTTGTTTGATTTCCCTGTAGTTGGGTCTAATACAGCACAGTCTCAGACAAGACAGCCAGATCTGCTCCCACCAGCTACCTGCTCATCCCTGCTGGACCGGGAAGACAATGAAATGGCGCTCCGATTTTCCTAGTAATCCATTCTCATTAGGCAAAAGTTCCTAAAATCTTGAAATAAAGCAAGCACCCCGGCAGTCACATTTGCCCAGCACTCTCTGGGCAGTTAGCATTGTCCCCCCACACACAGCACAGACTGACGTGCATTATCAGCAACCACTGTCTTCTAAGTTTTTATGCCCATTTATACAACTACAGCCCAGTTGCCCATTCTTCGTACAAAACCTCTAATCCAATCCAATGCAGCAAACATAGCACATGTAATTTTCACACTGTGAGGCCTTGATTCCCAGAATCTTCAGGAAAGAGATGGTCATTCAAAATATAACTGAGTCACAATTGCATTTTGCCCTATTTTTATTACCCAATATGCAGTGCACATTCAAACTTCACTCGTCAGCCCAATAAGGATCTTTATGGCTGTGCTTATTTTCCGGAAAGAGGATCTGATCAAGCAAGGCCTATGTGCTATGTTTATTAATGTCTCTGAATTTGTCTGGTTGGTCTCTCACTGGTAGAATCAGGTTAATTTTTGGTTTTTTCTTTGCAAGAATACTGTATAGGTGATGTTAGGTCCTTATTAGATCACTTCACAAGGATCCATTTGGCCCATAATGATGACAGTATTTTTTTTTTTTATTTCTATTTCTTGTTTTTGTCTTTTTTATTTCTGGCTTTTATAAATCTTAATGCATGTGGGTTATGGTTTTTCTTTTGTGATGACAATTTTGACCACTTAGTTGAAGTGACATCCACCAAATTTCTCCAATGTAAAAGTAGCTTTTTCCCTTTGGGATTAATAAGTAATCGATGGGATGAAATTGTGGGACTGTAAATATCCTGTTCAACACACTTTTGCCCACCAGTTTGAACATTCATTGGTAATCTTTTCCTGAATCAATCGTTACCTTGCTGGTTATAAAAGTGTATTAAAAAAAAAAGCTACTATTTCCTGATCCACTGGCATTTTAAATAATGTTTTAATTTTTTGAGCAAAATATATTTGTTTAGTCTAAGGCACACAAACTATATTCTTTGACCTGCTCTTTTCTAAGAAGTATCTTAGAAAAATAGAATGAAGTGAGCCACTTCTAAACTGGCTCCTAAATATTAGGTGAGTTTCTACACAGTAATAATATCCATGCCCTTAATGTTCCCTCGATGCCAGGCACTGTACTAAGCACTTTTTCTGCATTTAGCTCATTGAATCCTTATGACCACACTGGAGGTTGTATCATCCCTATTTCTCATTAAAGAAATTAATATTTTCAGACATCAGGTAAATGATATGATAAAGGTTAATGTTCAGTTAAGCTTTGTAAGGAGGGCCAAAACAAACTAGTTGAGAAAAGTTTTTATGTTGTAGGAGGATGAGGAAGAAAGTAGATTATTACTTAGCAGCATTTTCTCCTTAAGATGGAAATGTGTTCCTGTATTTAGATATCGTGAGCATCCCTTCCAACACGTCCCCAGCGTGGTGATTGTAGGATGACTGTGACGTGGTTTCTGCCACGGGGTGCTGGGGGTGGCGGATGCTTGCACATCAGGCAGCAGAATTAGGGCATATACTTAGCTCACTACGAGGCACTATATATTGGGTATGTGTCACTTCGTATTTATAAACCAATGACTACCAATGTGGCACTTGGAAGATGGGGAGGCTTTCGCCAGGAAGGGGTATAGGGGAGGGCAGAGGCTCTGAGCTGCAGAAGCATAAGGCAGGTTCAGAGAATGGTGTGGGATGCAGCTGGGTTAGTTGGGGAAGAAACATGGCTGGAAAAGGAAGGTGGAATCGGACGGGAGTAGAGGTTGATCTCGGGTGCCGGGCTGGGGATGGACTGTGTTCAGGAGCTTTTGGGGAATCGTGGAAACTGGGCTCTGTGGATATTCAGCTGGGGGTCTTCAGGCTGGACAGGCTGAAACAGTCCGTTGGTGTGAGGGGCAGTTAAGTTGCTGTTTCTCCCATTCATCGATTCATGACCTACTAACCAGGCTAAGAACTGACAATCCACAGATATCTGAGAAATAAGACATCATCCTGGGTGTAGAGGTAAAAACTCAGCTGCCTACAAGGGCCAGCTGAGTCACACAAATTAGGAGAACAAGGGTCCTGTATACTGAAACATCTCATTTTCCCCTGGAAATCTAGATTTTTGTGTCATCTCTAGATGTGTGAATGTTAGAACTAATTCATTTTTTTCAAGTGCACAGATCAGACAAGACATCTGCAGCATTTGTAGCTCTGGGAATTATGAAATAATAAAACAGTTTTAGACATTCTAGAAAAATTCCATTTGGGTAAAACCATACGTGATGGCACCAGAACTTAGTTGTTTGAGGACATAACTTATTTAAAAAATAGGAAAATTTAAGGCAAACTTGTAGTCAGAATATCCTTTGATCATAAAGATTGAAATCCTAGTGTGTAACTGACAGTAGCAATAGTAAGCTTTCATGAAATGCTTACTCTGTGCTAGGGCTTTATGGATGCTCTTCCCTTCAGTCCTCATAGAAACCCTACGAAGTTGGCATTATTATCCCAATTTTGCAGATGAGAACATTGGTATGTCAAAAGATTTTGCCAAAGTCCACTAGAAACTTGGAACCGTGTGTACACACACACGTACACACACACACCCATGTTTGATTAATGCCTTGGACTCAACTCTCTGGTTTTCTAACTCACGCAAAAAAATATTTTGCTCTGTCCTTGGCAAGTTCAGTATGCTTCATTATAAAGCCACTAGACAAAAATGTCACTGCAGTGATTTACTGGTTATAGATTCGGAATGACTAAACCCTAGATAAACCCTATAGATAGGGAATTACTGAACAGAAGACACAGCGTCTCTGGATTTGTAACCGCCAAGCAGCTCTTCTTGGTAAAAGTTTACATTGGTTTTAGATTAGATCCCCAAACTTGCCTGTTCTTTTTTTTTTTTTTTAAGATTTTATTTATTCGAGACAGAGAAAGAGAGAGCACGAGCAGGGGGGGAGGGGCAGAGGGAGAGAGAGAAGCAGACTCCCCTTGGAGCAGGGACCCTGGGATCCTGACCTGAGCTTAACCGACTGAGCCACCCAGGCGCCCCCAAACTTGCCCATTCTTAAGACACACAAAAGGCACTTGTTAAAGTTACAGTCTACTCCCACCCCCTTCACCCCATGTCCCCACAGATACCTGAATCTCAATCTCTAAGAGCCTGGGAGTCTGTAGTTAACAGTGCCCACTACAGGTGATGCCTGGATCAGGCAAGTTTGGAAAATACTCGGTAATATCATTCGCTGTGCTCTGTCTATCCAGGCTAAGAATAGTAGATGAAAATCCTCCAGGGGTGCTTTTGTGGTGTGCCTTTTTATTACTTCATTGATGTTTATTAAACAATAGTTGGCTTCTATTCTTTTGAAACCAGACTGAGTCCTTCAAATGGAGGTAGAGGGGGCGGGGAAATACCTAACTGAAATTTAACCTGAGGGCTCTCATCCTTTCCTAACTAGTTAGAGAACTGCCTGATCCTGTGGAAATAGTCCACAAGCTACAGAATTCTTCCACCTCCTCTGAAAAAACTATCAGAGGCTTGAATGAACAGAAAAGTTACAATACAGGAAATCATAAGAGTAGCATCTACCACCTGCACAGTAGCTTCCTACAGGTGTGCAGGAATCTACTTTTTCCCATAAATTTTAATTAGTGTGAGTTCCTTCGAAATTGAAATGATGATCTTAGACCTTAATTTGAAAAGTACATAAATCTACAACCCTAACCATTTACTACAAAACTCCTTTGCACATGCTTTGACCTATGTTAGATTCAGAGAGCTCAATCCCACTGTAGTTCCCATGACTCCAAGTTCATCCTCTCTCTCTCTCCCTCTCCCTCCCCACTCCCGGTTTCTCTTTCTCCTTCACTCTGAGTATGACACCCAGAATTTCATCTATCAGATTGTGCTTGTCAGAATAAGGAACAGACAGTACAGGTATTAAATTATCCTGTTGAGTAACAGGACTGAAAAAAGCCAGAGAAACACTTGCTGTGCATTCCATTCAAACTTTGGAACTTGACTCAAAAAGTCTTCTGGAAGTTAAAGACCAAATCCTTGTCAAAGACGCATCGCATTAGTTGGAAAAGAAGAAAGACCAGTAGGGACAGTTGATTAAATCCAGCCTGCGGAGGCTTTAAAGGATCATTTAAAGGGCTGCAACTTGAGTAATCTATTTCATGCAGCTGGTTTGTGTCATTAATAGTAATGGGCAACAAGAGGAAGTGGTGGGTTGCTGGTGGCCCTAAAATTTAAATATTTCATCCATTATTGCTCTTTATTTGATATGATATTGTATTATTTAAAATATTGTTGTCCTAAAGTTATTCTCAAATATGTGGTCTCTTAATACATATGAATACCAGAAAATTTGGACTTCTGTTAGGTAGATTGCATATTCATGAAAATAATTCAGTTATAGCTCTTACTTTAAGCAGAGTAGATGTATTTCTACAATAGAACACTGACCTATATAATCTTTTCCCTACAGTCATTATAATTTCAAAATCTGACTTAGTTCCCATTGCCCCAGAAGGTAGAACTACATCCACACCCCAAACCCTTCTAATAGCTTTCTGCCTCTGTGTTAACCACGCTCCACCCCCTACCCACACCCACACCCACTTCTTAGAACTTTTCTTCTAAGCAAAGTTAGTTGAGTGATGGATCAAAATGATTTCTGTATAATCACTGAGAGCCTTTGTGTTAATATGAAAAATACACAAAGGCAATGACTTACCAAAAACCCAAACCACCGACAGAATAGCAGGACGGCATCTAAATGGTATTTCACAGGGCCGGTGGACGAGCCACATGACCATGTGAGGCCACCAGATCACTCACTTCTCAAATTCTCACCCCAAGGCGTGAACATCTTTTTCCTGTGTGTCACTGCTCTTCTTGGTCTCTGCTGTGTGATCTCATCCATTGATGGCTTTCCCGCCACCTCTGCTTCAGGGCCAGCCTCTCCCAGGGCCCCGGGCAGGGTGGCCAGCTCTGAGGACACAGGAACAAATAAGACATGGTCCTGCTATCTGACTTTGACTTAAGCAAGTGAGTAAGATGTAATCTTAAGTAATCTTACTTACTGAAATGATTTATTTCAGCATATTCTGTCATAAGCAAGGACAGATGCAGAGTCTGCAAAATATTTCCATTGCACCATCCAGAACTGAACTTATTTTTTGGCCCCTAGCCCTATCCTTTCTCTTTTTAAATTTCCTATCTCAGTTCAGGATGCTACCTCCTGTCCAAACCAGGAATCCACTCCCCACCCCCAACCCCCAAATTCGATATAAAGTATCTCCTAAATGTTTCTCAACCCAGTCTCTTCCTCCCCATCCCTATTACCACTTCTCAGTGTCATATTAGCAACTCCTCCAATGTGGACTCTTGCCATAAGATCTTAGTTTTTCTGCTGGGGGTTGGAAGTGTCGTTCCTGCAATGCACCCCCCACAGTGCAGCCTGCTCACTCACCTGTTAAAAGCCTCACCGTGATTTCTCGTTGCTTCCAGAATCATCTCACCTTCTTAGTGTGGCATCCAAGGCCCTCCCTGATCTAACTCTGCCTACCTCTCAACCTCACTGGTGGCCATCCCTGGCCTCCTGGATAATGCTTTCAACTCCCCTATGTGTCATATTGTTTTAAGTCTCCCTGCTTTGGAATATGTTTATCCTCTTATTTTCTTAATGACCTGCCACTCATCCTTTAAGACACCCCTTATCTATTACCACTTTCCCATATGCCCCTCAGCTGGGTGACCCTTCTCTGAGGTCCCAAAGCACCCTATTTGTACTTTTATCATTGCACTTACCATATGATATTGAAAAATCTATTTACAGGGCACCTGGAAGACTCAGTCAGTTAAGTGGCCAACTCTGGATTTCAGCTCAGGACATGATCTCGGGGTCCTGCAGTTGAGCCCCAGATCGGGCTCCATGCTCAGCAGGGATTCTGCTGAGGATTCTCTCTCTCCCTCTGTCTCTCCCCCTGCTCTCTCTCTCTCGCTCGCTCGCTCGCTCTAAAATAAATAAATCTGAAGAAAAACAAAAATCTATTTACATGTCTACATCTAATGGCCAAACTTAAGATCTTCAATGGGGAACTCTGACTTATTTATATTTATGTCACATCTAGTAGCTGCTAAAGAAATGCTTACTGATGACAGATAAACAAATGAAGTCTATTATTCCTAGAACAAGGCAGAGTGTGCGTTTCATGTTACTAACTCCATCAGTTGGAGAGCTTGTTAATACTCATAAACACTAGATTAAATGAAAATACATGTAAAGTAACTGGCATACAATAGGGAATTGATTATTAGTAATATTAAATCCCTCAAGCACTATGGGTTATTAAATGTTTATTTGCCCAATTAAAAGTCATGGTGGACTTCCACATTTGGCCAATATGGAATGACAGACTTACTTTCCCACCTGAAACAACTGAAAAACTAGACAAAATATATGAAACAATGGCTTTCAAGAGATTGGATATCAGGCAAGAGAGGACAGTGATCCCTAGGTTGCCTTGGCTAACTACCTGGAGGAAGTTTCCAGACATGGTGCAGGGAAGGGTAATCCAGGTAGAAGGCAGCGAGCGGCTTCCCTTAGTTTGACAGACAGAGCCAGCAGTCTATGGAAGCAAAGGCAGCGAAGGGAAGGTAATGGGGAGGAGAGAGCTGCCTATGCAAGGAGAAGAGCAGTGAATTGAAGAGGGCCTTCCTAGAGTCTTCTGAGTACTGATCAGTGCATGTGTCCAAGGAAATTACCCAAGGCTAGGCAAAGAACTATGGAGAAAGACAGAAAAATTATTGCTCAGACAGAGCCAGTAACAGTTCCTATTCGCATCAGCCAGAGTGGAAAACTTTATAATTAAGGGAGCATTGGCTAGAATACTGAGAATGCCTCAGTGGTAGGGAAATATTAGCCCTAGACTAAACATAGCTCTGATCTCACCTAACAAAGCTTAAAAGCAAATCCCAAAGGGATCAAACTATTTCCGAGTAACTCAACCTCATGCTAAAACAAAGTTTAAGAATATTTATAGAAATACAAATAGAACCAGCACCCAACAAGGTAAAATCCACCATATCTGGCATCTAATATAAAATTACCAGGCATGCAAAAAAAGCAGGAAAATACAACCCATAGTAAGAAGAAAAATAATCTAAACCAATTTAGAAATTACAGAGGTAACAGAATTAGTTGACAAAGACATGAAAACAGTTACTAATCTTTTTAAAAAAAAGTTATTAATCTATGTCCCATCTGTTCAAGGAGCTAAAGACTGAACATATTATGTTGCAACATAGAAATATGAGAAAGAACAACATAAAATTTCTGGAAATGAAAATTACAATGTCTGAAAAATATTCCTAACAGGATTGACAGCAGATTACACATTAGAGAAGAAAAAATTAGTGAACTTGAAGATATAGCAATAGAAACTATCTAAAATGAAACACTGATTTTTTGTAAAAGGCTGAAACAAAGTGAACAGAGCATCACTGAGCTGGGGGATGACTGCATGTAATTGAAGTCTCTCTCAAGGAGTATGTGTGTGTGTGTTGCGGGGGGGGAGACAGCAAAATATTTGAATAAATAATAGTTGAATATTTTCCAAACTTGAAGATGACTATCAACCCACAGATCCAAGGAGCTCAATAAACTCTGAACAAAAGAAACTTGAAGAAAAACAAACTAAGGCACATCATAATTAAAGTGCTTAAAAACAGTGATTAAAAAAATGTCAAAAGCAGCCACGGGGGGAGAGGGAAGATATGAACAGAGGAAGATAAAGATGCTAGAAAATTTCTTGTCAGAAACAATATAAGCCAGAAGACATTGAAGCAACAGCTTTAAAGTACTGAGAGACAAAAACTCAACTTATATTTCTATACCCAGTAAAAATATCTTTCAAAAGCAATGGCAAAACAAAGACTTTTCCAGACATAAAAGATTTCATCACCCGCAGATCTCTCTGAAAATGTTGAAGGAAGTCCTTCAGGTAGAAGGAAAATGATACCAGAGGGAAATCTGGGTCTATACAAAGAATGAAGAGCCCTAGAAATGATAACTACACCGGTAAACATAAAATACTTTATTCCTTAAATATTTTTAAAGGATAATTAACTGTTTAAAGCAAACAATAACACTACATTGTGGACTTATAGCATATGTAGAGGTAAAATGTATGACAACAATAGCAGAAGGAAGCGAGACCGAAGCATAGGGTTCTCCTACTATACGTCAGGTGATACGGTATCCCTTGAAGGCAGACTGTGATATCTTAAAATGACACTATATCCACTAAAGCAGCCACTAAAATAATGCAATGGAGTCACAGCTGATAAGCCAGCAGGGATAAAATGAAATCATAAAAAAACCTCATTTTATCCAAATGAAGGCAGAAAAAGAAGAAAAGTAAAAAAGTAGGTGAAATAAGTAAAAAATAGTACTCAGCTAGAAGTAAACCAAGCCATATCAATAATCACATTAAATGTAAATGGCCTAGGGGCACCTGGTGGCTCAGATGGTTAAGCGTCTGCCTTCGGCCCAGGTCATGATCCCAGGGTCCTGGTATCGAGTCCCGCATCGGGCTCCCTGCTCCGAGGGAAGCCTGCTTCTCCCTCTGCCGGCCGCTCCCCCTGCTTGTGCTCTCTCTCAGTCAAATAAATAAATAAAATCTTTTTTAAAATGTAAATGGACTAAAACCTCAATTAAGAGACAAATGTTGTCAGATCAGATAAAAATGTAACACTTTGTAACATATGCTGCCTACAAAAAACCCACTTTCAGAACGCCTGGGTGGCTCAGGTCATGATCCCAGAGTCTTGGGATCAAGTCCTGCATTGGGCTCCTTGCTCAGCAGGGAGCCTGCTTCTCCCTCTATTTGTGCTCTCTCTCTTTCTGACAAATACAATTAAAAAAAAAATTGTTTTTAAACCCACTTTCAATTAAAAAATAGGTTAAAAGTAAAAGAATAGAAAAAGATACACTATACTAATACCAATCCCACTAATACACAGATAGCTAGAGTTGCTATATTAATATTGGACAAAGTAGATTTCAGGGCAAAGAAAACTACCCGTGATAAAAAGTTCATTTCATAATTATAAAGGGGTCAAGAAGACATACTCCTAGGCATTTTTTTTTGTACATAGTAACAGAGCATTAGAATAGAATAGAATAGAATAGAATAGAATAGAATAGAATAGAATAGAATAGAATAGA